>NC_043984.1:20705514-20913014 GCF_902150065.1 Myripristis murdjan
GGGATTGAAGCAGGAGAGAAATCAGGTGCCTGGAGAATCTCTGGCTTACCAGAAACCTTGGGTCCTGCTGTTGATGAGCTAGAGAAGATTTTAGGTGGACCTGTCCTGAAAGAGGAGGACAAGCAGAGGATTCATTACTCAAGGCACATCATGTCTAATGGTGGAGCAGAAATGGAAGGGGGAGCTACAGCAGGAGGTACGACAGGAGGGAACAAAGAAGAAGATACATGTTCTATTTGCATGGACACATTTACCAACAAGAAAAAGATCAAATGTTCTCATGAATTTTGCGAGGAATGCCTGACACGGTCAGTGAATAGCATAGGACCCATCTGTCCCTTGTGTAAAACTGTGTTTGGGAAGATGGAGGGAGACCAGCCTGATGGAACTATGTTATGGACTGAAGATAGCCGTCCCCTCCCTGGATTTCCACGCTATGGCTCAATCACCATCACTTATAATATTCCAAGTGGAACACAGACGGTAAATGTACACAGTTATCTTATTAAAGTAAAGACACCTTAATGGCCATTGCATGTTTCTTTTAGGGCGTATTCATGTTGACAAAATCAAACAAATACCTTGATATCAGTATTGTGATGATGTTGTGTGAGTAATGTGGTTATGATGACCAAGCAGGTAGAGGCAAAAAACAAAACAGATCAAACTAAGTTCACAAAACTGCATTCCCTCACTAACACAGCCTTAAAAATGAGGAAAAGACAATACTGATGCCATATAATGATAAGCTGATATTCAAAATCCCAGATTGTATGCTCCCCTGTCACAGTACTGATATAGTATCAGAATATTGGCCAGACCTATCTCGTATGTGTCTTCGTTCATTTCTACATAGTTATGAACCTTTGGCTTCATTTATTTTTACATTGCTTATAACTCATTTTCCACATTCTGTTTTCAGGAGAAACATCCCAATCCTGGACAACGCTATAGTGGTGTAACAAGAACAGCTTATCTACCAAACAACCCAGAGGGCAGAGAGGTGTTGCAACTGCTGCGCAGAGCTTTTGATCAGAAGCTGATATTCACTGTTGGGACCTCCAGAACCACCGGGGCTGACAACCAAGTGACCTGGAACGATATCCACCACAAGACCAACCCTCATGGAGGACAACAGAAGTAAAGCAACCAAATCTTGTTTTTTATATGCTGGTCTACAGATATGTTACAGATGTGTTGTGACTAAATCCTGACTGCACAGGTACTGTATATTTACTAATGTATGTGTGTTATTCCACAGTTTTGGATATCCTGACCCCGGTTACCTGAGCAGAGTGAGAGAGGAGCTGAAGGCGAAAGGCATCGAGTGAAGACTGTTCATAGTAGCTCACATAGCTCACAAGGGTTGTGGCTAGCATGTCTCATTTCATAATTCAGGGTGTAATATTTTCAGAATGATAATTGCAGTATAGCCTACATAATATTCATAATATGTGTACTGTGAGCTGTCTTTTGCCCAGTAATTCAGTAATTCTTTGTATTACCAGTGAGTAAGGATTATTTTCACAAGGTTTATTTGACAGCATTGCTATAACAGCTTGAGTAAATATGTAACAATGCATAATATTTGTTTTCACTTAGAGCGTTTTTATTTTCCTAAATGACCTCTGGCTTCTGTTTTTTGGTGACTCAGAGAAGGTTTTTTTGGGAGTAAATTTTGCAAGTATATATTTTGATTTTAGAATAGTCCTACATATGGCCTCACTTGCATGATGCTGACAGCAATCTGATACATAATTGAACTCACTGATGAATCAACACACTCATCACTATCTCTGTGGAGCTTGCAAACGGAAGACAAAGGGAATCTGCTTGTTTTCTGTACAAATTGTAAAAGTTTATTCATAGGAATAGATGTAATTGGGTCTGTAAAGTTCTAGCAAAAAAATAAAGATTTGCTCTCCAGAAGAAAGCCTGAGCCTCCAAACAGTCAACACTTGTCATAGCTATATATCAACAGTATGGGTGTATGTGCTTGAATTATATGCCCTGCTTGGTCCAGTGTTAAGTCCTGCTCCAGCAGCTCCCCAGCGTCATCATCTCACTCGACCGCGTAGATCTTGGAGCCAAGCAGGGTTTCCAGTCTCCACATTTATGCCCTTTGGTGCTGGAGGCCCTTAATTGGCCCCACACAATATGCAAATGTTAGCTATATTTAAATCTCTCATCCAAGCAGGGATATGGGCACATCCCTTCCAGAAAGCATGTGTGTCCATTTTCTGAAGGGCTGATGAGAGTGTGCATGTGTGAATGATCCGAGTGTCTCGATTTAAATGTCTGACGGAATTAAGGTCTCATATTTCGTGTGTTCTTCTCAAAATAGTCTTGTAGAGGCAACACCTTATTTCCATAATCATAGGCTATATTTCTGTATCATTCGATTTGTATCAAAACTTATGCAGTAGCCTTACTGGGGGTAGAAGATCTATTTAACCTTTTTTGGATGAGTGACTGTTGAAACTAGGTACTTTCCAGTTGTATTAAGAGGTGAAAAGAGCAAGGGATAGTATTTCGGATAGTGTCATCACCGTTGCTGGGCGTAGACAAAAACAACGTCAGAGGAGCGATACTTTTGCTTTCATTTCCCGGGAAGCGCCCATGATCGTGAAGTAATGTAAGTAATGTATGTCGGGCTATAGCTCATTTTCTTGGTCTTGGGTTAGTCAGGCAACCATCCGACGTCAAAGTTTCACACGGCAGAAAATGTTTAAAGTGTTATGCGTTGAAACAGTTAAACAAAAACAAAAACAAACAAACAAAAAAACAAAAACAAAACTGTCACAGCCAAAATGAGAATAGAGCGACAGTTTTGCTTCATGTCAGTATTTGACGTATCATTTCCAGATAATTTCTGCAATAAGATAAGGTAAAGAAACAGGTACTATGTAAGTATGTTTGAACTGTGGTGGTTGAACAGTTCAGGTTACTAAATAGTTAGGGTCATGTTGGGCATAATTTCATAAGATTTTCCTCAGCACACAGTTTTCGCCGTGTGTTTTGGGAAGAAAACTCAAAATGTCACAATTTGAGACGTCTGAAGTGGAGCCCATCGTTGGTCTACTGATTCCTCACCTGATTTTGAGCACATGAAGAACGGGCATATCAGTGCAATTCAAGTAGCCTATTGAGCGAATGATGTCTGAAATAAGGATAGCTGCAAAATCACAGATTCTGTTCTGTCCACAAAGGTCGAATTTCTAATGTTGAGGACAATTCTCATCAGAGGTTTGGAAATATTCTCTCTCTCTCTCTCTCTCTCTCTCTCTCTCTCTCTCTCTCTCTCTCTCTCTCTCTCTCTCTCTCTCTCTCTCTCTCTCTCATGGTTGTATAGACCTGTAGGAGTTACGGGTTTGTTACCATACAATCTAAAGTCTGTGAACCAACTGGCAAAAACGAAAGTAAAATAGAATCGAGCGATGGCAGCCAACTTCTTCAACATATCACCAAAAATTGACGTGATTCCCTCATAAACACAGACTAATAAGTTAAGGGAAGTGAGTTTGACACCTGAACATGTTTGGACAGTTGAAGTCGTGGGGAATGTCAGTGTTGCAAATGTGCGCTGTGTTTCATTAAAGGAACAGCACCATCAAAATGTCAGCTGAGACGGATGAACAGTGGTTAAGTGAGACGGAGGTGGATGAGCCAATGGACGTGAGTTAGAGTGTTGTTTTCACTTGTTTTTGAGCGCTTGAAGAGTAACACCGCTATTTAAATGTCATCATCATCATCATCATCATCATCATCATCATCACCATCATCATCAGCAATAAAATCATGTGTTAGGCCCATAGCTGTTAAAACACACACACACACACACACACACACACACACACAAAACAGTCATCTTTATTCAGTATGAATAGCTGCTTTTGTTCAGATTATAATTATCTGAAGTCAAGACATATCTCAGCTTGAAACAGATAAATGTTTTCTCTCTCTCTCTCTCTCTCTCTCTCTCTCTCTCTCTCTCTCTCTCATGGTTGTATAGACCTCAGACGACATATATCTATTTTCAGCAAACCCTGACGACCTTGCAGCTGAGGTATGTGTATGTCATTGAATTTTTCACATGGAACTGGAAGTGTAGATACAATATGTCTATGTCAGGAAGCCTGCTCACACATAACTACCTACTTATGGTGTAGTTACACTATTATGGTCGTTATAAGCCCCCACTGTTTTTCTACCTTCAGGGAGGTCAGATGGTGAACCCTTCTGATATTGCCATAATCATTTTTCTGAAATCAAGCAAGTGCTGTGTGTGTGTGTGTGTGTGTGTGTGTGTGTGTGTGTGTGTGAGAGAGAGAGAGAGAGAGAGAGAGAGAGAGAGAGAGAGAGAGAGAGAGAGCAAACATTAGGCTTTCACTGAGAGTCCACTCAGTCTGTTGCAGGTCCTAGAATTCAAAAAAGGTGGTAGATGTGGACACTAAGCATATTCCATGTTCAGGACCTGGTTTGTCATATTGGAAAATGTTTGCAAGGAACTTGCAAAACAGTAGCACTAATTAAAGCAGGATTAAATTGTGGTTGTCGTCCTGTTTGTTGTAAACTTGTGGGCATGTAAAGCCCTTTTACACTCATTTAAATAAACTTCAACAACAGGGGTAAAATAATGAAAAAAAAACTAGAAAAGTGCAGTTTCTGGGGAAACTGCATGGACAAGCTGGAAGAGTGACCGTGGTGCACGGTTTCCGCGCAGAAAATAAAATGTATCATGAGAAAGGTAAGGCCTAACCCTAACCCTAACCCTATCACGCGAGCCGGCCGCGGCACTGGCCGGTACCGCGCCCACCCGGTCAGGTCTGCCGGATCTGACAGGTGAGCGGCCTGATGCCAGCTGGTGCCGCGGCCGGCTCGCGTGATGCCGCCTGATGGTGCCACGGGGGCGGGGGGGTTGGAGTAGTAACATGAAAGGGTGCAAGCCAGTAATTTCGCATAGGGCGGCAACATAGGCAGAACCACCACTGCCATGGGCTACACACACACACACACACACACACACACACACACACACACACACACACACACAGTGCGATTCTTGTGGCTTGAATGGCCCATTTCTCAAGCTAGGCTTTTTTCAACTATTGTCAAATTAAGAACAGTACTTATTTATTAACATGTTTTCAGGTTCAGAGGACTTCAGTAATGAATGTAGAGGGAATTCAAGTTGCTGCCTTTCTGGAGTGGTCAGAACAACATGGACCACAACAACACAGACTGAAAAAAGCAGAGCTACAGAAAGCTCTTCAGTCTTGGCTCAACAGAAACAACAAAAATGTGACTTGCAATGTTTTAACTGTCACACCAGATGGAAGAGCTGATATAATGATTAAACCCACTTCAGGTAGGTTTATGTCGGAATTACTTTTATTAAGTTTTTACAAATGGACAGGAACAATGAATTGCTGTAAACATTAAAGCATATTACTTTTATGTGTATTCAAACAAATTATAGGCAGCATCTCCATTAATATTGGTCTTGCAATACAGTATCATAGGCTGTCTTTATATGTCTTTTTGGATTAATTAATCATTTGCTATTATTTTTTTAAGCCCTGAATGAGCTTGTCTCACAGGAAATTGAACTAAGCTTCAAAGACCAGACAACGGCCATACTAAAGAATTTTAGTATCTCAGTATCAAAGCCGGAAACTCAAATACCAGGCAGTAACTCAGTGGATGTTCCTTTTCTGTTTCAAGCTGCTGCACAAGATGTATGTATGTTTTCATAAATTAGTGTGATTTAAATGCATAAAATGTATGTTCATTACTTAAATAAGGTGCTATCTTTTTCTCAGGAGAAAGTCCAAGAGCAGGGACTTAGCACAGCTGCTGCTGCCACAGGACAGGAGACAATCAGGTGCACTCTTTCACCGAGCCACTTCTGGTACGTGAGCCAGGCCTACAAGGAGGAAATGAGACGTATCGAGAGGAAGCATGGGGTTCAAATCATGGCTGATGTAAACGTGTCCTTTGTAGCAAAGCAGGGAGCTGGAGGAGATCCAGACAGTGCCTTTAATGAGTTTACAAACCTTGTCCAGACATGCTTAGGTAATTCCAGTGGCACCACGATCCCTCTTCGGCATGCAGATCCTGATGGCTGGAAGGACACACTGAAAGTCACTCAGGCAAACGAGGCCAAGCTTGTACTTTCTGTGTCCTCTGATGAAATAACTGTGTATGGGCCAAGCAAGAGCCAAGATCATGTCCTTAGAGTCTTAAAAACACCACAGACAACTTCAGACGACTTCATAAATGGTGACAATTTGTTTGGAGCAACTGCATGGGAATCTCATGACGCGTTACAGAAGATTGACAAAGGTATTAACGATCCTCTGGTCTCTGCTGGACTAACCATAGATGAGAGCCACTGGAATGGGATGACCACTGTCTTTGATAAGAAAATAGCACAGATCGTGGCTAAATTTGATGTGGTGTTTGAACCACTGAAGATCTCTCAGGGTAAAGTCAATGTGAAAGCTCGTGCTGCAAGCACCGTAGGAGCTTTTTCCCTTGAGAGCCATGCCCTCAGAGCTCTTCAGTGCCTCTACCAGAAGGTTGCAACATCAACCATGAGCTGCCCCCTGCTGGCCCCTGACCTGCCCCAAGATGCAGGAGAAAAGCTGAAGAAGTTTCTTTCTAAACACCCTGGGGTTCAAGTAGGAGGGAAATCAGGTGCCTGGAGAATCTCTGGCTTACCAGAAACCTTGGGTCCTGCTGTTGATGAGCTAGAGAAGATTTTAGGTGGACCTGTCCTGAAAGAGGAGGACAAGCAGAGGATTCAGTACTCAAGGCACACTACATCTAATGGTGGAGCAGTAATGGAAGGGGGAGCTACAGCAGGAAGTACGACAGGAGGGAATGAAGAAGAAGATACGTGTTCTATTTGCATGGACACATTTACCAACAAGAAAAAGATCAAATGTTCTCATGAATTTTGTGAGGAATGCCTGACACAGTTAGTGAATAGCATGGGACCCATCTGTCCCTTGTGTAAAACTGTCTTTGGGAAGATGGAGGGAGACCAGCCTGATGGAACTATGTCATGGATTGCACATCGTCATCCCCTCCCTGGATTTCCAGACTGTGGCTCAATAGTCATCACTTACAATATTCCAAGTGGAACACAGATGGTAAATGCACTTACTAAAGACACCGTAACAGTAATCCAAAGGTAATTTTATATCACTTATGGCTCCCCCTTCCACATTCTGTTTTCAGGCGAAACATCCTAACCCTGGACAGCCCCATATTGGTGTAATAAGAGCAGCTTATCTACCAGACAACCGAGAAGGCAGAGAGGTGTTGCAACTGCTGCGCAGAGCTTTTGATCAGAAACTGATATTCACTGTTGGGACCTCCAGAAACACCGGGGGGTCGGACCAGGTGATCTGGAACGACATTGAGCACAAGACCTACACTTATGGAGGACCACTGAAGTAAAGCAACCAAATCTTGTTTTTTGTATGCTGGTCTACAGATATGTTACACATGTGTTGTGACTCAACCCTGACTGCACAGGTACTGTATATTTATGTATGTGTGTTATTCCACAGATTTGGATACCCTGACCCCGGTTACCTGGGCAGAGTGAGAGAGAAGCTGAAGGCGAAAGGCATCGAGTGAAGACTGTTCATAGTAGCTCACATAGCTCACAAGGGATGGCTGCATGTCTCATTTAGACCGGGGTGTAATATTTTCAGAATGGTTATTGGAAATTCAAAATAATATACTGTGTGCTGTCTCCTCTCCAATGTTTTTTTAATTTATTATTATTTTTTAATCATCATAAGCACGTAAGGACTGCTTTGTTGTATTTGTTTACTTGACAGCATTAACAGCTAGAGTACATGCTCTCAAAATCAGAATCAGTGTCAGAAATACTTTATTGAACCCTGAGGGCAAATTGGATACTATGTAGTATGCTATGTAGTATTTGCTTTCATTTATTACTGCATACTTCTTCTTTAATGAATGGCTTTTTTGCATGCATACATTTAATTTGTGTTATGGGTCATTGCCTAATTTACAGGATGTGAACAGCTATCTAATAAACGATTGAACTCACACTGACCAATCAACACTTGAGTCATAACTATATATGCACAGCTTGCAAACAAAGGACAAAAGGCTTCTTCCTTTCTGTACAATTTTTGAAAATTTTATTTATAACAATATCTGTTATTTAGTTTGTAAAGTACTCCAGCAAAAATTAAACATTATTCTCTTTCCAGAAGAAAGTCTGAGCCTCCATGCATTGTGTACTATAAAAGCTATGTCATTTTTCATTAAAAAAAAAAAAAAACAAGGACTAATCAAAAACAACTTAATTCCAAAAATGCATGTATGATTTTGCAAAACTGTTCTTTATGTAAAATGATTGTACTTCTCTCTCAATTAAAGACAAAACATGTGCAACAGCATAAATCAAAATAACACTTGCTGACAGGTAAGCAAAATAAGGACTTGTTATTCTAGTTACATTAGGGATTGTTGTTATGTTTCACATGCATTAAGATATGGCTGACAACCTTCTGACAGAAGCAGCATTTTGGGACAGAGGCTGAGCATAAGGACACATCAGAGCAACCAGAACGGTAGCATTAGCAGCAGCAGGGCAGAGAGGAGAGTGCGAGATCAGGAACAGCTAAGGAAGAACCCAAGGAAATGAAAAGAACGCGCTTACGACTGAGTCATTACAAAACCGGATCTTCTAACGGTAGAAATACAAAATCTCCTCTTAATACCAGATGGGCATTAATCTGGTCTTCACAAAAATTAACTGGAGAAATAAAAGACGATCAAAAGAGCCAACTTGATCCTTTCTCCTCCTCCCATTATAACTGTAGCCTTCCTCTCCTTCAACTTGAGCGAAACCGCTGTAACTGTCGACTTAAGGGTTGCACACACAACACTATTCATCTGTGGTATGTCCCCTTCACTGTTAGTGCTGGCCTGCTGTGGTCTGGGCATATGCACTGCCCGCTGTCCACCTATGGAGGCGTTCACCATTATCACTATCTCTTTGAATCTCTAATCTGCCACTCTGCCTGGAATGTTTAACCTATTACCAACTTCCTCATTCTCCAACTCTAATCACACACCAAAATGCCTCTCATTTCCTCTCATTTCAATAACACACAAGCTCTAAACATCATAGGATGCAATAAAAAACAAACATATATTGACCTGCTTTGCATCTTACGGTATATACAGCATATGCCATACCGCAAAATATGAATTCTGTGCAAGGAAGACAACACAATCATTTCATGAACACTGTTCTCTGAGAAAATTATGTGGAAATACTGTAGTTGCCATCTTGTATTGACATTTTACATGTGCTATACACAAACGGTGCTATCATAAATCTGTCTCACACAATCTTGCCAACAAACTGTCATCAAGACAATATTGGTACCGATTTACAAAACTTTGAGTTCTCCTTCCCCATTCAAAGTCAACACAAACAACAAACAGTTGGCACTGGTGAAATGGAACAATGTTTTTCTCTATACAATTCATACAAAAATAAAAAAATTAAAATTGTTCGAATGATAACATCTTTTCTTCTGATTTTCTTGTTTCCATTTCATTTTGCACAGAGGTAGTGGCTATTTAGGTAAAAGGGAAGGGACAAGTGTAAATTAAAAATCTCTCATAGAAAATGTTATTCATTTTTGAACAGAGGAATCTCAAAAGAACAAAATATAATACTGCAATCACATACAAAAGTAGTCCTTCATTTTTGTACATTTTATACAGTGTTCACACTTTTTGTCGATTTTCTCTTAGCTTTTTTTTTTTCCTTTTCTTTTTGTTAAAAGGCAAAAAGAGGGGTGTGTTTGGAATAGTATGACCCGAGCCGATGGACAGTCTATGCCAGTGGGTCCACAAGCGGCTCCTCATCCCCACGTGAGAGCAACTCCTTCTTCTCGTCTGTGCTGGCCAGAGAGTTGCGGCTGTTGTGAGCTCCCATGTACAGAGTGGCATATACTGGGTTTGTGAAGTTGGTGGGCTGTGGAAAGTCCAAATTAGAGCATTAGATAAATATATTGTAGGGGCGGCATCCAGTATGGGTGTATGTACTTGTATTATTCTCTACCTTGTCTGGGTCCAGTGTGAAGTCTGCATCTAGCAGCTCCCCGGCATCATCATCTGGTTCGCCCTCATAGATCTTGTAGGCAGGATTTCCAATCTCCACATTCATTGCCCCATTGCTCATCCTTTGGTGCTGGAAGCCCTTGGCCCTACACAAAATGTAAAGGCCACAGTTATACCTAAATCACTCATTAAAGCTTTACTGGAGTCTAAACATTGCAAGCAGGGACATGACCACATGAAGGGAGGGAAGAGGCATCACATCACTCTCACCACCATCCAGGAGCTAAGCCACAGCACAGGCACCTACACAAACCCAGCATTAATTTAGCCCTAGACAGATCCAGACACACTGAACCTGGATAAAGGGCTTACTATACAAACTAGCATTTCAGTGTGTAATAAATCAATGACCATCCAAAGGAAACTGACACTAAAACCCTGAATACTCCAAAAATACACTATTAAATATACACTTCTATCTACCTCTTAGTAAATGCTGGATTTTCATGATGCACTTTCCAATCCTGGCTTGGAAATATGCTGTTGCAGTGACTACCTCTCACTATGAGAGATACTACTGCAATACAAATGACAGCACAGTGCAGTACGATGCGGCACAATATGATGTACAACAGTATGGGAGATCTACAGCACTGGCTGGCACTCTGGGGCCACACATAGACAAATCTATTCATGGTGTGTTTTCAATAGATCTGCCTTGGAGCCCTGGTGCGGCTAGGAGGGCTGGTTATTTTTTGAAGGGGCAGAGAAACAAAACCTGAAGAGAGCATTTAAACAGAGGAAATAGGGGCAGGATGAGCTACAGCTCATGGAAACCAGAGAGAATGGAGCGACATTCACCACAGGACCAAACACTGCACAGGAACCAAGACTCATGGGTAAGAGAAAGAGAGACAGAGAGAGAAACAAAGATGCAGATTTGGATGGAAGGATGGAGGGTAAGCGTAACCCCGGCAACTGTTACCGCAAGCGTCTGGAGCCAGTTTTGCTGGGCCTGCTAGACCTGAGGAACAGAAGAGATGCCATTACAGAGAGGAGAGGAAAAGTGCTGGAAGGAAGGAGGAAAACAAAGAAGGAAGGAGCCAAACAGAGAGGAAGAGAAAGAAGGAAAGAGAGAATGCAAAAAGAAGTCCCCTCTGCCTCCAGGACTGATACTTACCCTCTCATCCTTCTCTTGTACCAGAACAACGCTCCTCCAGCCAATAGAATCAGCAGCAACAGGATCAACACTGGGATCACTATGGATGCTGTGCCTGCACATATAAACACAAATGCACATACACATTTGCTTAGATGGACCACAGGGGGATCATATTAAAGGAAAATTCTACCCTAAAACAGATAACTACTGTGGAGAAACAAGGATCAGTCACTATTTTTTTTCTGGTGTTTTGCCGCTTTAGGGTGTAGTTTTGTTTTTTGTTAGGTAAAATTGATAGATGCAATTCACATACTCTTCTCATGGATTTTGTCCTGCATGCTTCTTTGACCTTCCTATAAACCAATGAAACCTTGCAGACAGTTAATGCTACTGTTTTAGACTGATTTTTTTTTTTTTTGCCCAATTATTAAATGCATTTGTAGCTGTGTTAAGAATATCTCTCAGTGATGTCAGTGGATTAACTTTTGGATATTTAGCTGCTGAATAAGAAGTGGTTGAGAGTGGCCCTCAACAGCACCAGCAACACATTGTAAATCACTAACCCTTGGTTATTGGGTGGTCATTCTGCCTATGGTTAACGCAAACTAATCTCTTTGTAATAGATGTCATGGTAGAGGTGTTGACTTACGTCCGCCGGACTGTGAGGTTTCTTTAGTGGTGGCTACCACGTCACAGCGATGCCCTGTCCAGCCAGTTGAACATCTACACAGAAAAGACAAAGTAATAAGAGGTGTATAAGCTATATACTGAATTGAAATAAACATGTGCAAATGTATATATGTTACACTTCACCTGCACTCTGGAAGGTGAGTGAGGGGGTTTATGGAGCATTGGCCATTTGCACAGTACTCATGTGTATCACAGGTGTAGCAGCTGGGTTGGATTCTACCATTGGTGCACCTGTGGGATGGGAGACACAAAGTTATTTGTGTAAAGTGTTAACATGGACAAGAGTTTCCATTTCTAAGTCTGTTTCTGTGTATGCACTTACACGCAGGTAACTTCCCCTGTGGGCTGGTAGCTGTTGGTGGGGATACACTTGCCGTCGCGGCAGTAATGGCACTTGTCAATCTCACATTTTCCGCCGATGTACTGAGGCAGACAGCGGCACTGTTTAGAGCCATCAGCGCTCTGCAGACATGTTCCCCTATTAAGACAGTGGCCCTCACAGCTGCCTGCTTACACACGTGCACACACACAAGCACAAATATAAACACACGAATATATCAGTGAACTGCTCGCAGACAATATCATATCATGGTATACAAGCTGCTAGTGCAATTCAGATTTTAGTGTAATTTAGTTCATGGCGCAGCCAAACACATGAGTTTCTACACTGAGAGAAGTCTAGCATGGGAACACTCACTATACTGGCACTGGTCTCCCAGGAAGTCAGGGGGGCAGCGGCAGGTTGCCTGGTTGCCAGCGCTGACTGTGCAGTTGCCTCCATTCTGGCAGTAATCCTTACAGGTCCGCAGGTTACAGTTTGGCCCTGTAAACCCTGTCAGGCACCGACATGTAGGAGAGCCTGGGAATGGACAGACAGGGAAAAGGATAAATGGATCTAAAGCTCATCAGGGGTGGTAGAGAGAGAAAGAAATTCTCTTGCTTTACTTTGTAAATCTGCTCCTGCATATTACTGGAACAACTCCAAGGGAAGTAATTAGGCATTCTTGAACTTTCAAAAGCACAAAATGGGCTGTTGTTGTTGTTTAACAATATATTTCAGTGTATGTCATTGAACAAAGAGTGAGTGGGAAAATAGCCTACGAAAAATACAAAATTAGAATATTCGGTTTTTATAATTGATGTATTTGTTATGCTTATACATGGCAAAGAAAAATAAAACAAAAAGCTACAAACAGTATGTGATGTCAATATCTTACCTGTAGGGGAAGCTGTGCATGTACCCCCGTTCTGGCAATAGTCTCTGCACTGGTCAATCTCACAGCGGTCTCCTCCATAATTAGGCTGGCAGCGACACTTGGGCTGCTTGTGGGCATTCAGGAAACAGCTGCCGCCATTCAAACACTGGACAGTGCAGGGGCCGCTTGGAGGAGCTGTGGATGATTGGGTTTCTCAGTAATAAGAATGTTTGCTGCTCTATCTGCTTGGTCATAATATCCACATTACTATTCATTGTTTAACAAAAAACATTTTGTGTGTAAATCTCTTATGAAAGCACTGGTAGTCATCCCTCCAGTACCCTCACAATATTTATACTGAGATATTCAGTCAGAGATATTGTGTCATTTTAATGTTGATATTGCCAAATCCTACTTGTGTGTGTCTACTCACAGATGGGAGACAGTGTGGGGGTGGGCACCTCCACGCATGTGCCATTGTCCAGTGTCCGTCCATTGGGACAGGTACACACTGGTCCACTGGGGCTGAGCAGACACAGCCACTCGCACTTCTTTCTGTCACATGGATTATTCACTGACAAAGACACAGATGTAAGGATATAAGTCAGGTCACTCTGCTTCATCTCTTAAGTAGAAAAAGCTGTTCTTTCTATCCTGTTTAATGGTGGTATAACTTTCCATAGTCAAAGCCACAGCTGAACAAATATTTCACCCAAAATATAAAAAGAAATATATTTTTCCATATTTTCCTGTGTAACCAACTGTATCTGTCCTCCCCCAAACAAGTATGAATTAGAGGCACAGTTTTCTGGGGTTCTTTGGCAACTAAACTCTTTCCCAAGTAAACTCTTCACCCCCTAGAGTTGTGGATTATGCGGGGTATCCATGTCATTGTTTTTGGAAAGAGCTGTTGTTGAGTTTTTCACATGTACATTCATGAGTTTCACAAAAGAATACCCAACCAGTCCCACTCTACTGGCTGCCAGGAGACAGGGAAGACCAAGGTAGACTGGAAAACTCATCAAATCACACACAAACTATCTGCATGGATAGACTGCAGTAGCTGTAAAGGGAAAATATCTTTTTTGTATTTTGTATTTTAACAACTAAGAAAAACATGCCTTTGTCTTTAATTGATGTCGCTTTAGGTGAGAGGGTGGCCATCACAGACTGTCATGGTCCCATATGGTGTTAGCCTATTATACCCACCTTCAGGTTGCTTGTAGCGGTGGTAGAGAACTATGTCTGTAGCGTGGTTCATTCCCGTAGTTAGGTTCTCCATGGGGCCTTTGCCAAACTTATTCACCCTGAAGACATAGTTGTTGATGTAGGTGACGCCGTAGATGTAGTCCTCAAAGACATCAATGCTGAAGGGATGATGAAGCTCTGTGTGGAAACAGAGAAGAACATTATCTCAGGACTTTTACAGAATGACAGAATGGTCAAAAAATATTGTTATGCATTGTGAACCTATAGCAAGTAGCAAATGAATCCAAAAGAAAGACCAAAAACTACAGTAGCAAGATACAAGTCTTGTCATTGTGATTATGAGTCACTCAACTGTTCTTAATGCTAGATACAGCCACCACTGCGTCACTGCCATTCAGCCTCACGCTGCCGATCAAGGACAGTTTAGCATCAGCCCAGTACAGACGTTCATTGAAGTAGTCCACTGCCAGACCTGTACACACAGACACAGAGCACCTTTATGTAGGAAAAATTTGCGCACTGGTAAGTATGAAGTGGCTGATGAAGGAGAAGTGTATGTCTGTGCATGCTTTACCAGTTGGCCACTGGATGTTGTCTTCAACCAGGGTCTCTCTCATGGTTCCATCCATGGCAGCAGTTTCAATCTTAGGGTGATTCCCCCAATCCGCCCAGTACATTTTCCTATTCAGTAACGAGTAAAAACTCAATCACTTCCATCCTCATAACAAGTTGATCTCTTTATTTAGCTATTATTTACTTACTGACTCTCGTCCCTTTAAACAATTATCTTGTCATTTTACTTTAATGCAGCCTTGCTCACCCTCTTTGGGGGTCGACTACGATGGCATAGGGCTCGTCGATCATGCCAGAGATCAGCGTTTTGCGGTGGCGTCCACCATTTATCTGGGCCACCTCAATGACATCTCTGCCAGAGTCAGTCCAGTACAGGTTCCCTGCCACCCAGTCCACAGCGATGCCACGGGGCATCTTCAGGTCAGGGATCTGAACACACATACAGAGAAACGCCATGGAATTACCACTTATATCAGACAAGGACGAATATTAAAAGATGGACACCTGCATGCTTTACTGGCCATGTTTATCTTTTCCATGTCATGAATACACATGCATGGGTGGACAAACACACTCTTACCTCAAGGTTGGTGACCCTGGAGTCACTTTGGCGACGATTGCGGTTGTTGCTATTGGGGGAGGAAGAGGAGGCAGGCAGATCGTAGGAGGAAATGCGCCCTGTGTGCCAGTTGGTCCAGTAGATACGATTGGTCTTGACATGCAAGTCCATGGCATCAATGCGCACGTTGGCATCACCCTGGAAGATCTGCTCATAGCGCCAGTTTGGCATTCCGGGGTCCAGGCTGCGGATCTCATTGTCATCAGCAATGTAGAGCACCTGTCTCAGAGCTGGAGACACACAGGAAGTGATGTCACACCAGGAAAAAGTCAAGCAGAACTGTACTGTGTTAGAGCAGACTTAATGGTAAAAATAAGGTAATAATGTTCAGCTGAGTAGGATATTCGTGGGCAATGTAAATAGGCAATAACCCAGCAACAGGAAAAAAGACTGTACTCTCTATTCAGTTATTCTTATTCTTATAATTTCAAAGAAAAATACAAGCTACCAGTTCATAGCTCATTGTCCTGTGTGGTCAATGACTATTGCAAATAACCTTTTCTGTCTCCTGTAGGCATCTTCTGATTCTGGTCCAGAATAACTGTAATCTTTACTAACTAATAATTAATTTACCGCATCAATGAGAGGGAAATTGAGGGCTTTTAAAAACAGGATGTTGGTGCAAAGTTAATTTGCTGAACAAACAACATTAACCTGAGTTCAAAAGGAGTTGGATTTGTCTGAGCTGTGCGTTACACTGGACAGTCTGCAGAGCTCAGACTGCCACCTAGTGGCTCACTCAGCCCCTGCTTGTTACAGCTTTTAGTGTCATAATTTACCATCCATACAATAATGACCCTGTTAATGCAATACATTTCCCATCATAATGTAGTGGCTGTAATATTTCTGTTAATGTGATATAATTCCTGATACAGTCACTTGACCCTGATACAATATTGTATGATGCTGTCAGTGTAATAATTACTATATTTTGGAGATTTATTACATTAACGGTAGATTTGCAATTTTCAGTTTTCAGAATGTGTGTATCTAAACTGATGATAAATATGTATCCACTTTGAATATTACTTCATAAGTTATTATTTTATCATTATTTATACACACACAAAAACACACGTAGCGTGTGTTTGGGGACTTATGGGTGGGTCTTTAATTTTCTTTGTGTTTCGGTTCCTGCCTCGTTGGTGCAGAAGTCAAGTCCAAGAAAACGTCTTCAAGGGGGACGACATTACTTGTCCTCGACTTGGCTTCTTTGCCGCAGCTCCCTCCATCTTCTTCTGCTTCCCTGTTTTCGCAGGTCTGTTCCTCTGTTTTTTGAGGCCTGCAACTCCTCTTGGGAAATTCTTACCTCTCTGGCTCTACGGACGTCATCCAGATATTCAGCGATCACCTGAAGTTGCTGTTTCTTGTCTCTTATCTCTGTATTTTCTTTTTGGAGGTCAAGCCATTTGATTTTCTTGTTCTTTTTTATTGATGACAATTTTGAGATCCTGCTTTTTGGCCTCGCTGGTTTCAAGTTTGTTGAGGAGATCCTGCATTTTGGCCTTGCTGGCTTCCAATTTCCTGCATGGTTTAGCTAGGTTTCAGCTAGGTTTGTGGTTAGCCTAGGGTTGGGGTTAGAGTAGTTGCTGTCACCCAGGTCACTAAGGGTTAATGATGTTGCAGCGCCTCAGCCAATCAGAGCACAGGTCTGAAACAGGTGGGTAGGCCAGGCGCGGCCGCCTGAGCGGTGACAGTGTAAGTCCGATAAAACCATCAAAAACAACAGACAACACTGTCAAATAGGAAAGGTAACCAGATGTTGCTATTTGAATAAGACAACATTGCCAGAACTATTTATCCCTTTCTTAAAGTAATAATAAACACACAGTGTCAATGTTACTTGTACAGTTAATAAAATGACATTATCAGTTGACACTGCTGTGAACTGGAAAAGCATGCTAAGAAATAAAACGTTATCAGTTATGCAAAGTACTCACTATCAGCCTTGCAGGTGTCATTGATTCTTGTGAAGTACTTGTGGCAGCTGCACTTGTAGGAGCCCTTGGTGTTGTTGCAGATGTGGGAACACACTCCAAACTGATTGCACTCATTCTTATCTGTAAGTCATCCCAAGGCCAAAAGGTACAGTTAAGAGTCTTGGACCAGGTTAGAGTCATTACAGAATGTGATATGTGCACAAGTCAAGTCAGTGCAAAGGAAATTGTACCTTCACATCTGTTGTGGCCCTTGGACTGGAAGCCAGGTTTACAGGAGCAGAAGGAGTCGGTGCCATTTACCACACAGTGAGCTTCGTCCCCGTCTCCACACACTGTCCTGTTACTACGACAGTCGTTCAGTACTGTGTCTGCAAAAAATAAATAAATAAATAAATAAATAAATAAAATTGGAGAATGCATTCACAAACATGAATAATATACTGTCAGCATGACAAATACACCATGATACAAACACACCTTTCTTATTGCAGTTGATTTCATCGGAGCCGTAGTCCTCACAGTCATTGAAATAGTTGCAGCGCAGGATGGAGCTGATGCAACGGCCATTAGAGCACTGGAACTCATCCTTCTGACAGATTGATGTGGGAGGAGGCACTTCTGGGAGAGTGCAGATCACAGAGAAGTCATTACCTTGATTATCATTACTACACTTACACTCTCTTTTGCTTGGCTTACATTAGACAACTATTGCCCCAATTTTAGCCAAGATTCATAATCAGGCCAAGTTTGTGCTGCTCTACACAAATCTACCAATTTTGAGGCAGTTGGAGCGGACACTGGCCCAGAATATTGGGAAGTCTATGAAGAATACAGAATGTAAGTCAGAGACATTTTGAATATTGATTTTTACAGAATCTGTACATAATTGAGTGGCATGTGCTCATGTATATTAACGTATACAAAGGTGAACGGATCCCATCTATAGCTGATGAAAACTGACAGGAAGAAAAAAAGAATACAGAAAGATTTGTGACTTCAGTTCAGGTGCAAGTGGCAAGTCTAGCTGTGTGTGATAACTTCTGTTTGGTAGTGGCTAAGGGGCAAATACGTCATAAAAATCTATAAAACTCAATTGATTAGTGTAATTCCTTTAAGGGTTGTGTGGTGTGGCTTCTCAAAACATCTCAGTCATTTTCAATCTTGAAACTATCATGAAAGTGCATTCAGCAAACTCACGGCAGTTGAGTTCATCGCTGTTGTCCCCACAGTTGTTGACACTGTCACAGCGCTTCGATAGTGGTAAACACACGCGGTCATTATGGCAACGAAATTGCCTTGTGGGTGGGCACTGGAATTTTGCTGAGGGATGAAAAGAGAGATTAATCATGGCGGAGAGAAGAGAGGACTGAATACCAGGTGGGTGTTAAATGGTCTTGTTGTCGAGCAGATAGGAATGATACTTACCACACTCTTCTGGATTCTCATCAGAGTTGTCGCCACAGTCATCCTCCCCGTCACACTTCCAACCCAAGGGTTTACAGAGGGTGTTATTACACTGGAACTCATCCAGTGGGCAGTGCCTTCCAACTAAGAGAGAGAGGAAGGAAAAGAGAGGGGGATCAAAGACCAACACTTCAAATCAGCGTCATTTGCTTGACTGTGCATGCGTAAGCAAATCAACGTGTGTTTCTTACCACCACTGTCACATTTCTCTTCATCACTGCCATCCATACAGTCAGCATCAGCGTCACAGCGCCAGCGAATGGGGATGCAGTGGCCATTCTTGCACTGGAACTGGTCGCTGTCACACTTAACATCGCAGCCGTTCTACAGCAAAATAAATACTCAATCAGCACCACAAGCACAGCTATTTTCAAAGAAATAAGTCAGTCAAGAAGAAGTGTGTTACCTCGTCTGAGCCATCAGCACAATCATGATCCCCATCACACTTCCAGCGCCCGGCAATGCAGCGACCATTTGTGCAGGCAAACTCACTCTCTGAACACTGGCGCGGCACTGTGGACAGAGAAAAAAGGGTGAGAAGGGGGAGACAGGTGATACATGTAAGGGGCAACAGAGAGGAGAGGAGCAGGGAGAGGCATAGGACAGCAGAAGAGAAGAGAGAGGGGGGATTAAAGAAGACGGTGGAAAAGACAACATGATGACCTGTTGAGAGCCAGACATACATGATAAAATAAGGCTGAACATTCATATCACAGGTGGGGCATAAAGGTGGGGATGGCACAGCATTATGTATTGGAACAGCTAGAGAGGCTTGTGGGATTGAAAAGTAACAAGAGGGGCCACAGAATATGAGCACAGAGACAGGCTGGGGGCACACCAAGGACTGGGTTGCTGGGGTTTTTGCGGATGGATGAGCTGAAACTGTGAAAACACCTACCTCTAGCTCACGCCAACAGGCCAGTGTGAAATGCAAAATAGACATGAGATGATGTGAGATGTGCAGATGGCCACAGAACTTATCAATGCAAAAGAAATCCAAGTCTCAACCATGCGTGCAGTTGAGTATATACAGTATATCATGCTATACCACACACGTACATACGCACACTGTGACTGAAAAGTGAGACACATCGCTTACCACTAAGGGCTGCTGAGGCTCAACAGTCTGCTTAGATCTTATACAGTTTTGTAAATCACTGTTTCCATATGGATAATGAGATGTATGAGTGCGGCTGTGTGACTAAGCAGCATCCCTTCCCATAACAAACTGAGGGACCTACCACACTTGTCCTCATCAGAGTTGTCACCGCAGTCGTTATCGTAGTCACACTGCCAACGGCCAGGCACACAGCGGTTGTTCTTGCAGCGGAACTGGTACGGCTCGCATGTCCGCTCATCTGACGACCACACCGACACAGGAAGCACAAGCAAGGCCATGTCAATTATCCACCAAATACCTTCCTCCTCTCTCATGATGCCCAACAAGTTTTGCTTTTCCCCTCTCCTAGGTTTTCCCTTGCTGTCGTCTTACCGCACTCCTCCTTGGGTTCATCCGAGGCGTCACCACAGTCATCCTCCCCGTCACACTTCCAACGGGCTGGGATGCAGCGTCCAGAGTCCTTACAGCGGAACTCATCCACACCGCACGTCATCTGGGCTGCAGGGCAGAGAAATAACATGATTTGACATATGGAACTGTTACTGTTAATAAGTCTGCTCAGTTCTAATTGACATAGACATGTTCATGTTCTGGCTGTATATTTAATACCCTAGAACTTTGAGAAATATCCTCTACATTTGTCTATATTTCTAAGCATTGCTTTACTTATTACCGTTATTAGCTTACCTTTATTAAAGTTACAAGATCTATCTCTTAAATTTCTATTTGCAATGGTCTTACATAGCACTACTTTATATACTATCTGTACATTGATTTCTCAGTAATCTACCTTGAAAAGAAAACTGGCCTTGAATTTCTACTTTTTACGTGTAATGTGACTTATGGGAGCTACCCCCAACACAGCTGATTCTTATTATGATGATCTTATTATTACTGATTAAAAATGGTGTTTTTTGAATGTTGGCTCACTCCAAACTGTCATTTTTTACAAGTAATGAGCCACACAAGATCATGCTTTATAGCTAATTTAGAACAGCTAAGAGGCGTTGTAATGCACAATGTGAAACCAAGCCTCTCATGGTTTATTTCCTCAGTGAATATTGCCGGAGGTACAGTATGTTTAGTAAGCTGGGTGCTTACTGCAGTTGGCTGGCTCATCAGATCCATCCACACAGTCATTGTCCCTGTCGCAAACCCACACCCGTGGGATACAGCGCTTGGTGATGGCACACTGGAACTGATTGGGAGCGCAAGTGACTTCCGCTGCACAGGAAACAGACAGATTACACAAGCATTCAGCACCCAAACTGCACAGTACACATAAACAGGGATGCACATAGCTATCTGTTCATTTTTTGTGTAATGAGGGATTTGCCACATCGGGACAAAAAATACTATTAAGTCTACAACTCTTTAAGGCCTAAGAATACTTTTTATCCTAATGTGACCAAATCCTTTATTAATACTTAGCGTAGGATGGTTGAATGGGACATTATGAAGCTAACTGAACAATCATGTTATATCCCCAACAACCTGTCCAAGAAAGACACTGCTCTCACTGAATTAATGAAGGATGAGGATATAGTCATAAAACCCACCGATAAAGACAGTAGCATAGGATGCTGGGGGATGAAAAACTGAAAAAGTGACAGTGGGCCTCGGGAAACTAGAAGGGCAACGTATAAGACTTACGACAGTCTTTCTCATCCTCTCCTTCTCCACAGTTGTCCTGTCCATTGCAACGGAAGATACCCGGGATACAGCGACTGGGATGGGTACATTTGAACTGACTGGGCAGGCATACATGGATGTCTGGATACAGAGAGACAAATAATGGGTGAGAAAGTATAGGAATTAGTATGCACACTTTTGGGAGAAAAAAAACATCTAAGATGCTATAAGTATGTTTAGGTGAGTGTACCGCAGTTGGCTTCATCAGAGTTATCCTGGCAGTCATTGTCTCCATCACAGATATAGGCAGGGTTGGTGCAGATGCCTGTGCCACACTGGAACTGGCCTGGTCTGCACTTAAACTCAGCTATGATGAGAAAACCCAATACAGCATTATTACTGGCCACCATAATGCAACAGTAATTAAGTATTTCTATTAAAGGAAATCTCCTCTCATCACTCACGGCAATCTGCAGGTTCATCCGAGCGGTCGCCACAGTCATCTTCAGTGTCGCACTTCCACCAAAATGGAATGCACTTGTCATTTTTGCAAACAAACTGAAAGAAGGAACAAATTAAAGACAAGAGAAAAACATGTTAATTTTATAGAGGCAAAAGGTAAAAATCCATATAAATTACAAAGTATAACACAAATCTGGGTTAGCTCACCTGACTTGCAGTGCAGTTCGACATGCACTGTTTGCCGTCAGCTGCCAGGTAGAAGTTGGTGGGACAGGCACACTTGTAGCCCCCTCCAGGTGAGAGCAGACACAAATTACTGCAGCCTCCGTTGTCTGTCTGGCATGGGTGGCCGGCCACTGAGGAGTAAGGAAAGAGGGGATGTCAGAAAGGCACGAGGGTGCGGAGGTGGATATGCAGGGAAGCAGTGAATGATGGCTGACTTACTCATACCCTCAGGCTGGCGGTAGGGATGGTAAATGTGGATGTCCATGGGCCTGTGCAGGGTACTGATCAGCATGGTCTTGTTGATGCCCAGGGTCTTATGAGCTCTGTTGATGGACTTGGTCTCCCAGTCTGTCCAGTAGATGTACTCCTCAAACAGAGTCATAGCAAAGATATGGGGGATGTCCTGACTCAGAACTGCAAGAGAAAAGTCACAATGACACATGATTCAGAAACAATAGCCTCATACATAAAAGGAGACAAGTGTATCTGTGTGTGAGTATATCTGTGCATGAGTTTTTGCGTGTGTGCAATGTTCAATACTACTATCAATACCAACATACTCACTCTTATAATTGCACTTTGTATTGCTCCATGTATTTTAAAATAGACTACTTTCAAAGTGTTATCACATAAAAGTAACATTTTTTTGCTTATATGACTATGAATAAGCTTTTGCTTCTAGCCTAATCCTTTTTTTGTTTTTTTTATGTGTTTATTGTGATTGTTGTACTGTGTGCAATGATTGATGTACAAACCAAAACCAAAAATAAACCATTCATTCATTCATTCATTCAATAATTTGAACCATTACTACAGGATATCTGGAAATGCCTATGCATGCATTCATATAGCTGTGAGTGTTACCTGTGTGTCTGTTAGTCCCATCCAGGCTGGCAAACTCAATGTAGTCTTCCCGTGCATCAGCCCAATAGATGCGGTCATTAATGAAGTCCAGTGTGAGGCCATTGGGCCAAGTGATCTTGTCTTCCACAATGACACTCCTGTTGGTGCCATCCATCCCAATTCTCCCTATGTGGGGGTTGTCACCCCAGTCTGACCAGTACAAGTACCTGTAGGGGACATGCTGTGTTAGGTTTATTATTCAGAATAAATCATGTATCACAGTGGGGAAGAATTGCGGGCATCAAGTCAGATCCAGATAAACAGCATTTGCAAATTCCTTAATAGGATTTGTTATAGCCTTGGTGCACAATGTCCTGGGTTTGCCGGATAGAACTTTTAGACAGGAGAAAGATGGAAAAATTTTGAAAATTGCAAGAAAGAATTTGAAAATCAGCTGGCATATTTTTCTCTAACTGACAGCAACATGAGAGCAGAAATTGAATTGGAAAGTAAAATTAATGCAGAGGGACGTTTTGCAACTACTATTTGACCCACTTACAGAATGCTATATCAAGTGTTAATTGTACACTTCAAATCTCTTTTAAATACAATGCACTGCAGTTGGAACATAACATTTAATGTAAGAGTCATCATGGCACAGTGCTCTTACCCATAGCGTACATCCACAGCAACAGCACGTGGCTCCCTCAGGCCGCTGTTGACCAAAACTGTTCGGTATGCCCCATTCAGCTTTGATACCTCAATAGTGTCCCGTCCCTTATCACACCAATATAGGTTTCCTCCCACCCAGTCCACAGCCAGACCATCTGGGTTGCTGAGTGACGTGCGATGAAGGACCTAGTAAATGACAGTACAGTGTATAATTCTGAAACTGCTCTTCAAAATAAACATTTTAGACTTATACTATTTTACCTAGTTTATATGCATAAACCATTTAAGTACAAGTGCAAGTTGAAGAGCAAAAAAGGTACAGGTGAACACTTATCACAGGCACGTTCATTATTCCTCATCTTCAACAGACATAGCACTGCCACACTGACCTGTACATCACTGCCGTTGATGTGCATGCGTCGGATCATGCTGCCCTGGGTGGTCACGTCTGTCCAGTAGATCATCTCCTGGCGATAGTCAAAGTCCAGAGCCACCGCGTTGTTCAAGCCCTGTCAAACCACAGCAGCTGCATTAGTTTGGGCCAGCCATTGACTCGGACGTACTCAATCGTTTGCAAGATTACTTGAACAGGATATGCTGGGTCCTGTCCAGCAGTCTCACCTGTTTGAGCAATGTGTAGTTGGAGCCATCCAAGTTGAGCTTCCTTAGGTAGTAGCGGTTGGCAAAGATGAGGAAGGGCTCCTCCTCTGCAGGAAGGGAGACATTACATATGAGTGGAATTAAAATGAACTAATACTTTAAAGCTGAGGTTTATAGGACCATACCTGTGTTTTGCATGTAGTGTAACATCTACAAAAGGTATATACTTCACATTTCTGCTTATCTTTTCCCAAAGAAAGCAGCACTCCTATATCATTTTCCCTACTTGTTATCCAACCACTGGATTCCATTCATTCCACTACGATATGAAAATTAACTTTCAAAGACTTCAAACTTTCTTCACACCAGTATTCCTTCACCATAACAAAATCAACCACATTAGTTTTCCTAAAAGCAGCAGCGCTGTTTTGTTTTGATGAGAAACGGTCCCTCCACTGGAAATAGTCCCGAGGGAAACATTTGCTTTACACAGCAAGTTATCGGTTCTGTGGTTTATGAATGGCGACAACTTTATCAGTTGCAGAAGCAGAACATTATAAGGAAAGTGTTTCAGCCAAAAACTCAAATTTGAAAATTAAGGGATTTTGATTATACATTGTGGAATCTTTAGTGCCGCTCCATGATTTGCAAAATAGTTTGTTGCAACATAAAATGTGGATAAATTGTAGTAAATAGGCCAAACATTCAAAATCGCTGGTATGATCTTTTTAAGTCAGAATCTGCATAACTTCTTCCTGCGTCATTCTCCTTACCAGAGGTGGACTTGCAAATTGTGGGATTTTCGGGACTAAGCTGGAATCCCTCCACACACAGACAGTGGAAGCTGCCGTGTGTGTTGATACAACGCTGGGTACAGGGATAGGTGGTTGTGCACTCATCTATGTCGATGCACGTCT
This sequence comes from Myripristis murdjan, assembly GCF_902150065.1. NCBI lineage: Eukaryota > Metazoa > Chordata > Actinopteri > Holocentriformes > Holocentridae > Myripristis > Myripristis murdjan. The sequence goes on from NC_043984.1 coordinate 20,730,967, forward strand.
TTCCATCATCCTTAAGACGGAAGCCAGGTTGGCATCTGCACTGTGATGAGGCAAGACACAGAGCAGGTAAAGCAACAGTGTATGTGTTGACCTTGTGGCTTATGTGCACGTCTTTGGAGAACTCCAATCACCTTGATGAGTTGTTACTTACCTTGAAGCCTATTTTAAGATCTTCACAGAGCTGGGAGCAGCCACTCAGTTTGCTGTTCAGGCACTCGTTAATAAAGCAGTTCAGCTCATCAGAGCCATCGCCACAGTCATCCTTGTGGTCACAGAGCAATGTCTCGTTGACACAGTTCCCATTGTTGCAGGCATATGCGGTGTCATTGCATTTCTTCTCTGTTTCAGGTGAAAGAGAAGAAAAAGAAATGAGAAAGACGAAAGAGAATATCTCAATCAGCAAAGCAATGTTCAATCAAGACTGACAGAGCGCTGGCCAATTATGCAAAGAGAAATCATCAGTATTAGTGATGCTTGAATGGCTGTACTAATCTGACCTGGGCCACTGCAGCGTGGGTTCTTAGGGGCTTCGTCAGAGTGGTCATGGCAGTCAAAGTCTCCATCACATTCCCATGAACTCTGGGTGATGCAGCGTCCATTTGCACAGCGGAACTGGGTGGGCCCACATGTTGGATACTCTACAGCCATAAACAGCACGGAAGACTTATTAAAATGTAAAGTAGGAGGGAGGAGCAGTCCTTTTCTGAATAATTCTTCTGGTAATACGGAGTCAGTCGCCATCACTCACCACACTCCAAGGACTCATCTGAGCCGTCGCTGCAGTCTTTGTCATGGTCACACACAAAGTGCTTGGGGATACACTGTCTATTCTGGCACATGAACTCATTGTTGCTGCATGTGTTGTTGAACACTAAGACACAAAATAAGGACAATAAGAAATGGGAGAGAAGATAACATCTCCTTACCTCAGAACTCAGCATGGATTTATGCCTTTTTGTTAGTTCAATTTTTGAGCTTCTCACATCCCTGCCCAGTCCTTACCACAGCCAGCTTTGACGCTCTCGTCGGCCCCATCAGGACAGTCTTTGTCCCCATCACACTTCCACCGCTGAGGCACACACACATGAGATCCAGGACACTGGAAAGCTTCAGGACTACACGTCTTGGTTTCTGTAACAGAAAAGCGTTATTAAAACTTGATGGTTTTTGCTACCTTGACTGCAATGCTAAAATGTACTTTGGTCTTCAGCGACAATCAGACAATGTCAACTTTTGAAACGTTTAGGCTCTGTGCATACTACAGTTTAACCCTTCTGTTACCTTAATTTTTTTTATCAAATGGGGTCTGTTTGACTGTAGCTGTTTAAACCACTAGAAAATGGTTATAATAAAACTTGTTACTCAGGTTTATATGTCTTTCTGTTTCTTGTTGACTATCTGAATAGCTCTTAAAACATAAGCTCCCACCCTCTTATACCACAAAGTTCTTGTGGGAATCATATTTTGATCATTTTTGATTGATCATGGTTAATCTTTTAAGCTCCATAACATAAGAGTGATGTCTTGAAGCTTCTAAAAATCTAAAATTCTAGCACATTGAGCATTACACGGCCATAATGCTCATATGATCCATGGCTCATATGATCCAGGCTGAAGCTTCAGCTGAAAGTTTCTAAGTACCTAAACATCTAAGAATCTCTGAAGCTCTGGAACACAATGTATGTGCAAAAATTTTGTAAAGATAATTTCATCCAACTTGAACCTTTTTTTTATCCACATAGTCATTTCATTAAGGTTTGTGCCTAACACTCACTGCACTTGCTGTCCTCATCAGTGCCGTCACCGCAATCATCAGCTCCATCACACACCCAGCGGTTGGGAATGCAGCGGTGGTTCCCACACTCAAACTGGGAAGCTGAGCAGAACTTATCTAGAGAACAAGAAGGAATGCATCAAGTGCGAATGCCAGCCCAAAACAAAGCAATGCTCAGTAACGCTTCAGCTGGTACAGTGAACTTTTCACAGCGTCTGAACTTACCACAGTGAGCCTCGTCTGCGCCGTTCTCACAGTCATTCTCCTTGTCACAGGTCCAGCTCATAGGGATACAGCGTCCACTAGGACAGGCAAAGAACGGCGCTGGGCATTTTGTTTTCCCACTCCCTAGTGGACAGACAGACAAGGGGAAGTTAAAATGAAAGTTAGTATGAAGAAAAGCATCTAATGAGCATTAAAAGTAGCATTAAGACAGAAATAGGACAATTAAATATGAACTGCTACATTTTTCCACAGCTATTTTCTTCCCAAACTATTATTTATTTAACAGGTCAGAACTTTTATTATTTTTGCTTATGTGCCATTTCGAACAGCCCAACTCATACTTTATGCCTTTATGCATCTGAAACACATAATTTCACTCTTCCTTTGACTAATTTATGGATGTTTTTATGGCCAGGTTACAAAAATATACATTGTAGAGGTTGTCAAAATACCTGGGCAATTTCTCTCATCAGAGAAGTCTCCACAGTCGTTAGCTCCATCACACTGCCAAGACGGGGCATAGCAGAGTGTGGTGAACTCACACTTCTGAAATGTCACCCCCTTCACTCCCAGATGGAAATAGCTTGAACAGTCCGTTGCAGCTAGACAAAGAGGAGAGCATTGCTTTATATCATGGTCGGGTAGTGTGTGCTTCCTTTTGTACATAATCTTCATTTTACTGTTAATCTGATTATGGCGCTTAAGGCTGTGTTTCTGAGGTCTGGGGACCACCAGGGGTCGTTGAGTGGGCCCGCAGCAAGAATTAGAAGTAGTTTAATTTCCCATAAATGAATTCACAACAAATTGTTATGATACAACAAAATGTATGAGTCATTATGGCATATCTTTTAATGTCAAGACTTTTTAGGGTTCCGAGGGCAAAATCACTTCAGATGGAGGTCTGTGGCCTGATGAAAGTCAACTTAGAGTCCAGGACAAGAAAAGGTTTGAAAACTCTTGTGCTAACTCACAGCAGTTCATCTCATCACTGGCATCCTCACAGTCCACTTGCTGGTTACACTTGCTGGAGTTGGATATGCAGCCTCCGTCTCGGCACTGGAACTGCTCGGCTGAGCACAGCGTGGCTGAAACAAATAATGAACAAAGTACAATGAGCGAAGGGGAAGTGATCATACTGGTTAAGGAGGACACAATTAAAACAAAATATCAAACAATAAAAGAGGTCAGGAAGGAAGGAAGTTCAGCTCACTGTTGCAGAAGAGCTCATCTGAATTGTCTCCGCAATCATCCTGTCCATTGCACCAGGAACTATGGCCCACACAGCGGCCATTCACACACCGTCTGTAGCCCTTCTTGCACACTCGGTTGGCTGTGAACCGCAAACAGGAAATGAGATGGAGTCAAATTGCAATGTAAACAGCAAGAATATTGTTGACAGTGTTTCAACCACAACCTCTTCAAGAAAGATAGAAATGCCCCCCTCACCACAGTAGGACTGTTTCTCATCAGATTTGTCCTTGCAGTGGGCCATGCCATCACAAGTGAGCGTGTAGTTGACACAGTCTCCGTTTCCACACTCAAACTCATCGATGTTGTTACACGTAGTGTTCATTGCTGAGAAAGGGACATAAAACAGAAGAATTCATTCAATGCCTTGAGCTAGGGCTGGCCGACAAATAGATTCAATCTCTGAATTCTGATTTATGTTTTAAACTGATGCAAAAAAATATCTCAATCATAAAATCAAGATGTGGACTACATCTGTTATACTGTTATAAAAGCAGTTGAGCACTCTGTCAAACAGGCCAAACAATTCATTCATCCACACAGAATGTGCTTGCCCATAAATGCATGTGCGAATCACCAATCACATGATCATGCCTGCTAAGATTCCCATTTAGTAGATGTAGTCAGTCACAAACAAGAAAAATTTGCATTAAAATATTAAATCACATAAAGTTTTAAAAACTGAGATTTTAGTTTTTGACCATATTGCCCAGCTCTACATTGAACCACATGGAAAATGATCAATATTTGTTCAAATTCATTCAGAACCTATCCTCTTAATTTTCTGAAATGAAATCCATCCCAGTGAAGAAACTGTGAGCCACTGTAGGCAACTGTCGGCATCATAAAATGAATTTTTCGATGTCTGTCTGCAGAGGGGCTGTGTGATCAAAACACATCGCTCATGATGTCTTCATTAGCATTTGTGTCCTGTATTTCCTTTGCATGCACCATCATTGCGCTTCTAAGCAAAAAATTTGATTCATTTTGGGATGTCGACAGTGATTCACGGTAGTTTCTTTATTATATGACTTTGAGGGCCAGTTTGGAAGACCATATTTCCCTAATCTTGTTAAGTGAATAAATGAAATCACATGAATACCTTCCTTTCCTTTCCTCTCTTTTATTACCTATGCACGTGTTGTCCTCCAAAAGCTTCCTGTCACCACGGCAACTGCAGTTGACCCTTCCCTCAGAGGTCAGCAGACACAGGTCCTGACATCCTCCGTTGTTTACACGACACAGAGAAAACTCACCTGTATGGAGAAAGTGGGACGTTAGGCACACAAACCTGCACATACAGACACGCACACACACCCAAGTGATAAGACTTTCTGATCCCACCCCCAACAAACATAAGTTCACCCACATATACATATATATTCAGCGGCTTCTCTGATGTCTAATACATGATTTGAACTGACTCAATCTAAATTGGATTCACAGCTATTACCACAGGTTCTTGTGTGTGTGTGTGTGTGTGTTGCTGTGAGAGGGCAGGGGGTAAGTTGAGGGAGAAGATGGCTGATAGTATGGTAGCAAAAAATATCAAAGAAGCATTGATTTATAAGGATAGAGACAACCGGGAATAGAGAGCAAGATGAGATGGAGAAACAAGGTTGAAAAGTATGGACAGAGGTGAGGAACAGTGACTCAGAAAGTGAGTGTGAGTCCGTGGTAACACAGAGGTGACGTCGGGGTTGTGAATCTCAGGTGGTCCTGCTCAGGAGGTGTTTGCTGCCGTGTCACACTCCCAGATTACTTCTGTCACCTCATTAACTGCTCTGCTGGGGCAGAAAAGTGCCTGTGTTTATATGTGTGTGTGTGTTTGTGTGTGTGTGTTTGTGTGTGTGTGTGTGTGTGTGTGTGTGTGTGTGTGTGTGTGTGTGAGAGAGAGTGTCTGCATGTGTCACACAGCGCATATCTGCCATCTCTTTCAAACAAGTTTGTATTGCATTTAATTAGTTAATTAGTTATGATTTATTATGTCCCGATGTTATTACCAAGGAAAAAAGCATTAGTCTGTGGAGCAGCTTAATTTCAGAGGATATTAATTCCTGAAATCAGATCGGTAAGCAACAGATAATTGCTCAAGAGGATGCTTAAAACTCACAACCTGTTCATGTATCAGTGCTGTAAAATGTACTGGTAATGTGTTTTATAAGCTTAAATACACAGAGACCCAGCAGTTTGCATTTTTTTTCTTTAATTGTTGTTTTGATTTAGTAAGTATTGTGGTGTGTGTATCTAAGAATGTAGGAAGGACTACTGTCACTGCACTAAATAGCACTAAAAATACACTTCCCTAAACACTGAGCACCTATATCGGTATCAGCATCAGATGTTATGGGTGGGAAGATTTTGGCTCGGTATCAGCCTAAAAAAAAAACATAGCGTTCCAACCAAACCAAACATAATGCAAACATAATACACACTCACAGCTGTTGGTGTCATTGGCCACTGCAACAATGCCCATCGGCTGCTGAGGGATGTCAGCACGCAGCACCTTCATGTCTCCTCCTGTGTATTTGTCAGCCCGAAGGACGGCCCTCCTCACCCAGTCAGTCCAGAAGATGTAGTCCCCGTACACAGCCAGGCCAAACGGATGGACAGGCTCATTCTTCAGCACCACCTACAGGGGGCAGCACAAGCACAGTCAGAGCCTCATGCGGTCAGGAAATTCCACCCACGCAACAAAACTTGAATGGACAAGCACAAATGCCTGCTATTAGGTCAATGCAGAATACTAAATACGATCTGCAGCACAAATATTTGGTTCCTGATGTACTCGTCTGTTTAAGTGTGTTTGTCCGCATGAGTGTGTGTGTGTGTGTGTGTGTGTTACTCACATAGCGCCGACTGCCATCATACTCGCAGCGCTCAATCTTGTCCAGTGTGGCATCAGAGAAATACAGTTTTTCGGCACGGTGGTCGATGGCCAGGCCGTTGGGAGTTCGGATGTCACTGCCGATGATCACTAGGACGTTGGCACCGGTCAGGGTGGCACGCATGATACTGGGGGACTGCTCATTCCAGTTGGTCCAGAACATGAGACTGCATGGAGGGATGAAAGGAATAATCAAAGATGTGCATTTGTGACAGTCTTTCACATAAATCTATATGGGAATGATATTAATGTTTTCACGGCCACGGGCAGAGTCCTAACCTCTGACACTCATCCAGAACAAAGGCTCTGGGGTGGTCATCTCCAGACATGGTGACCACGGTGTGTCTGTCAGCGGCACCCCAGCGGCTCTGATCCACTGTGTGGCGGGTGATGGTGGAGGTGGTGTAGCTGGTCCAGTAGAGCATGTCCCAGCCCCTGTGGTACGCCAAGCCCTCCACAGAACCCACATCTGAGAGAGAACAGAGGAAAAGGTAGAAAGCAGGAAAGGTCAAAAACAGAGACAGAGAAACATAACGCCAGAGAGGGAGAGGCAGGAGCAGAGGTGGAGAGGGAATAGAAGCACGTCAGTCCCAGTGCTGTGTTAAAAGCCCATGTGTGGACTGTCTGGCAGTAGCATACTGCTGGCAGACTGCTGGAGAGCAGCGTAGACACTGCAGCGGACATGACGGGCTGGTATTAATGACCTAGAACACTGTGTGATTTGAGGATTATATCCAACAAATAGCTCACTACAAAGGTAACACTACCAGTTAACAGTTAGCATATTACTTTCCATTGCACCACCTCATCAACAGATGAGAGGGAAAAGTTCATGTCATTTTTCTGCCTCACAGCCTTGAAATGAGTAAGAGGTTGAGCTTGTGAGCTCCGCCCAACAGGGGCCTGAGGAGAGGAGAGAAAAGAGTCACCCAAGATGGAAGAACACAAAGTACTGTCGTGGGAGACAGAACACAGCTGCTCCACTGCTGGAGAGCATGCACACACACACACACACACACACACACACACACACACACACACGAACCTATACTTCAGCCAGAGTCAATAAGGAGCTGCATATTTCAAAATAGCCATGCACACAATCATGCCCTCTAATACGCACTGTAATGACAAATAATTCGTCATAGCTGCCTGCTAGTTGTTCCAGAGTCTAGTGACTGAACAGGCCTTTTCCTGGGCTGGATATGACATAACAGTCCTGGCTCGAGGATCAGGAAGGTTCACCACTAGGTGGGACACTTCGCACTACATCTCAACTTCTCAAGTCCAATGCCATGGATATGAATCAACATTTGTCTGGCCAATGCTATGAGATTCTTAATGAAGCAAAACCGTCTAAGTGGCAGGAGCTGGAGAGCCAAGCAAAGGCATGCAGTGCAAAAACAATCCCCTCTGCTTAGCGCACTCATAAATCAGTGCCCTAAAAATCGATACAGAGCAACATGAAATCTATTAACCCCTATTTCCTTTTTTTCAGTGCTGTTAATGAATTGTAAATCTTTAGCCCCCAGCATTCTCCACAAACGGTGTTTTTCAAATCTGTTTGTCCTCACATTGTTGACCCATGTGTAGGCCTATGTTTTTGTCTATATATTTTCACAAGTTGCCTACAGCACTGGAGCTAAGGGATTTATAGCTCTTGAGTTAGGTCCAATGTTGATTGCACATACGCCAACAGACAGTTTTTATGGTACTTATCTCAGTGTGACAGCTCATGATACTTTAGTTCAGTATTTGCTATCAGGCCAACAGTCAATAATTACCCTGATTTTTATTGGCAAACATGGTCTTGGTCTCTTTGTCTGTGTGTGTGTGTATGTGTGTGTGTGTGTGTGTTTATGTATATGGGTGCAGTGATAACAAACCTAGACAGTGAACTGATCCTTTGAGAACATGAACAGAAACTCTGAGCTCTGGGAAAGATTTTGTTTGGCCTCATCAGGCCCTCCCACAGAGTGCTGGCCAGCCTACCTTTCTCTTGCTCTGCCATAATCAGTCCAGAGTTCACCTGTCGTTTACGAGGATTCACTATCTGTTACTGCCCAGCTACTGCCACCTCGTTTATTCTTCTTCTGCTATTTGTTCCCTCTCTCCAGAGATCCCGTCTTTGGAGCCGAGAGTAAACTGATTGCAGATTGATGAAATATGGGCCTGATTGAGACGTCATGCGGAGTAGCTGTCTAATCTGAGCTGACAAGAAATCACACAATCCACAGCATATAGCTCTCAGCACTCCCACAGTTGCTGCTGTGAGAAACGGTCACTCAAAGCAGGAGTCCAGGGAAGGAATACAGAGCCTGGAAGCTACCCTACTACAAAATCAAAAGCATCTTAACTTCAGTGGAGAGATTTGACGTCGCTGCATTCTCATGACTACTGACAAAGGTGAAGCTGATTGTAAGGACTGAAATGACTTGATTCACATACAGCACATGGAAGCAGCTGTTACACAGTTACGGAAGATTTTTGAGAGGTAATATCTTTCTCACAATGACAGTTGGGGCACAAACGTATTTTGCATAACATTCATCTCCAGTCCTAATTGACAGATTTAATGGTTGGAAATGATTGGGAATATCTGTAATATCACAACTGAGCATACTGCTAAGGACCCACAGTGCCTGTAATCATTCCCAAACCATGTATTATCACAATAGTTTTATGATCGGCCTGAGGATATCAACCCACTTTCAAGTACAGCAATATTTCTCATTCAACAACAATCCAACTGCACTCAAACAGTAGCAATACTGCTGGAAGAAAACTCCATATCTGAAGACATGAAAATTAACTGGAACTCCACAGGTGAGGAGGGTCTACAGGTGAACAGCAGTGATACTGGGCTGGTGAATGTGGAGCAGGTTCTGGTTCCAGTGCTAGATGTGTTGATTCTGGTGCTGGGGGTGGGAGGGCACACCCTGGTGATGTTGATCTTATGTGGAAGACGGAGGACAAGGGGAGGAAGTATAGGACCATCTCCCCAAGGCTCCATGACAGGTACAGGGACAGACATCCTCTTACTGGCCCTGAGTGCTGCAGACCTACTTTTACTTTCCACACTTCCCTTCCACACAGTTGCCATAGCCATGCAGCACTGGCCGTTCGGGGACTTCCTTTGCCGGGTGGTGGGTTTTCTAGGATCGGCCTGTTCATCTGCCAGCGCCTTCACTCTGGCCGCCTTAGCCGTGTTTCGCTATCTGATTGTGGTGAAGCCTGCCAGGGCCTACCGCCTGCTCTCTCCTCGCAGAGTGACTATAACTGCTGCCCTGCTCTGGGTCCCAGCCTGCTGCCTGGCTGCTCCCCAGCTGGCTTTTCGTTTTGTGGGAACCCCACACCGGGCACCTGATGGCCTGACCTGCTTTGCCTTCCTGTCCCATGGAGACCAGTTGGCCTATGGCTTGTGCCACTTCCTTCTGGCCTTCCTGCTTCCACTGGCTGCCATTGCTGTTGCGTACGGCGGCATCTACATGTTCCTGTGGCAGAGTCAGCATGCCAGCAGGGCGCCGCAAGTAGAGCGCTACCAGAGTAAGGTGACCCAGACATCAGCCATGTTGGTGATGGCCTTCACCCTGTGCTGGCTGCCATCCTATAGCCTTACACTGGCCTTGTTGGCGGGTCGCAGCTCTGGGGCCACTGGCACCTCACCACGTAATGGCCCCTTCAGCATAGTCGCCCGCCTCATGGCCACCTCCTCTACAGTGGCCAACCCCATCCTGTATGTGTTCATGTCCCACAAGTTCAGACAGGATCTACTGCGGCTATTCAGGAGGGAGGAACAAGAGGCCAGCAGGGCTGTCGCTGGCTAGTGGACAGTGTTATTTTTTTCATCTGCTACCCTGATGTCCCTGAAATCTCTGCAAGATACCAAAGATCAAATATTGTATACTGGACAAGGATGTGACTACAACAAAACAGAACTAGCTGGTATATTTTGCTGAAAGACTCTTATGAAAGATAAGTAGAGTAGTCTGTTTCCATAATGGCAACTTAAAATGGACATGACAGTATGATATCATTTATTGTCCTGGACAATATTCAACGCATTCTCCTGTTCATTCATACATAGTTAGACGTGTGTTACAAAAGTATCAAAATATTTGCCCTGTGAGAGGCTGCTCTGGGCTACCCACCATCCTGATTCATACCATTCCTTGTATAAAAGATTAAAGTGAAGGCAGCTTGGTGAAACATTAACAGTGCATCTGTGTTTTATTGTGCTGAGAAAAAGAGAATGAATGTGTATCTGTCTCCGAGTCTGTTTATGTTTGCATACGGTCTGTTCTCCAAGCAGAGATGAAAACAGCTTTTCCTTTTTGTTTTTCCAGTCTTAACATGAATGGCTTTGGGTACAACTTCAGAATAAAGGTTCCCCAGTTCTGTTTATATCTGTGGGAGATCCAAAACTGTTTTGGGGAACTTTCTCTTTAAGAAGTTCCAGCTGTTTTCTTCCCCAGGAAGACTTCTCATTGGGGGGTCTGCTGTGTACAGCTGAAATTCCTTGTTTTTCAAAAGTGAGAGGAGAGATGAGAGATGACTCTTGAGATATGACAGGACAGTGGGAGGGATGTACAATCAGAATATCCAATAGACCAAGCCATACAGTACAACTTTGCAAACTTTGTAACACACCACATATCGACTGTGGGAGGATGAGTATGGACAAAATGAAATAGGATGAGGGAGGTTGATTGTTAAAGGACTAAAGGATGCGAACAAAACAGACCCACACATACTTGAGGTGTATGTAGGTATACTCACTCTCTACCACGGTCTTGCGGTCGGAGCCATCATCGTTGATCTGCTGGATGTTGCCAAAGTGGATGTCACTGAAGAAGATGCGGTTGGCTCCTTTTCCTCCCCCTCCTCGGTAGTCAAACGTGAGAGCAATTACATTCTTCATGTGCTCGGGGTCCTCAAACGGTTTTATGGGTGCGTTTAGGTTGTTTTCATCTGATAGGTGAACACTCTTTAGTATGGTTCGTTCTGAGTAGAGCAAGTAGCCATCATAGTCACGGCAGCTGCGTCCATCTTCAGCCAACATGCCATGGGCACAGGCACACGTACGCTGTCCATTCCCGCGGTAAAGACAAAGCTGCTGGCACCCGCCATTGTTGTCTTTGCAAACATTTGTTCCTGTAGGTAAAACAGGCAAAGGATGACTTGATCAATAATTATAGTTAGAGAAGATGAATGATTGATGTGTATGTAAATTTTCAAATTCATGAATGAAATTTGAATAGTTAATTGTGAAAAGATTGATGTTAGCAAACTTTAATTGTTTGAAATTAATGTACTGTATTATTAATTCCAAACAAATACGAATACTTTGAATTGAACTTGAGCCTTGCATGTAAAACAGACTTGTTATAGCGTGGTAAACCAACTTGACACGGTCATTACTGACCTTGTTGCCTCGCCCTGTTGAAGACCTTTATGTCTTTGAGCTGTACTCCAATACCAGTCCTCAAAGAGACAGAGTCGGTGGCATTGTCTTTACTTCCTCTCTTTATGGAGCCATTAGCGTGGGTCCTGTGGCACAGCACACACACAAACAGCGTTAGATAGAGCCTGAAGCTTGCTGATGAATAACAGCTATTAAAATCAACCAAAATTTTAAATTACTGACCTGTCACTCCAGTAGATGTAGCTCTCAAACACAGACACAGAGAACATGTCCATGTTGTTGTTGGCTAGCACCACCTCCCTGTTCTCTCCAGTCTCAAGGTTGATGCGCTCAATCTTGTCTGTCCTTGCATCACACCAGTACAGCAGACCTTCCTATATACACACACAGACACACATAATACAAGTTGTAATGGTGAAATGTCCTTTGTCTACAGAAACTGTAACACAGTAGCATCAATATAGGAAAGGTTTCTTTATAAGGTACCTGGTAGTCAATGGAGATACCGTTGGGCCAGCTGATGCTGACGTTGACCAGTATAGCCCTCTGAGATCCATCCAGACGGGATCGCTCAATACGGGGATACTGGCCCCACTCAGTCCAGAACAAGTACCTGCACAAACGCACAGGTACACACGCCAAAGTAAATACACAACTTGCTCAGTGGCCAAGACTGAGGCAGCTGCAGAGACTATATTCAGCTACAGGAACAGCTATTAATAAACTAGACCAAGTGTTATCTCCTCTTACCCTTTCTCAGGGTGGACAGTGATGGCGCGGGGCTTGTCCAGGCCCTGGGAGATGACCACGTAGCGGAAGGAGCCGTTCAATCTGGCCACTTCAATCACATCAAAGCCTTGATCCGTCCAGTAGATGTTGCCTGTGGAGAAGGACAGAGAAACAGTCATTTTCTGACACATCCTGAGCTTCTGCTGAGTGTGTATTGAGGGAAATTAACACTCTTTCTGACCAATTCAGAATATTATGAATATCTTGTGAGACATAGACTTACGACTACACAGATGTTACTATCAGTAAAACCTATTTTATATAGAGTAGACTGTAAAGATGTGTTGTGAAGTTATAAACAGATTATACTCTGTTGTACAGTTCATTCTTTACTGAACTATAATACATTAAGGCATGCTTGTGTGTCAGACTTGTCTCCCTGGTGAGGACAGTTGTTGAAACATAATGAGATAAGATGATGCAGAGGTGAGCATAGATACCACTGGATGTGGCAGAGAGGGGTCACCTTTTGTCAACCTGTAATCAGTGGCCGTGCACACTACAGTCATGGGACCTGAGATACTCTGTTTCTCTCTGTCTTGGCTTCTTTCTTCACCTGTTCTCTGTCTTGTCTCATCCTTTCCTGCTCAGTATGTACTGTATTATTGGTTGTGTCTGAACTGTATGGCTGGGGACTTGTACACCATGTTTGCCAATGTGTCTGAGGTGTACTTCACCTGCTATCCAGTCGACGGCGATGCCCTCCACTCTGCCGATGCCGTTGGTGACCACGTCCTCTCTCCAGGTCTGGTCTCTCTTGGCCCTGCTGATGGTGCTCAGGCCCATGTCCACCCAATAGATAGTGTCATTGTCTGGGGTAGAGAGAAATGTATGAGGATTGTACTGAACTCTACTTTACATAACCACGATCAAACCTGGTATATGCCGTGTGCGAATACAGTGATCATTTCAGCTACATCAGAGACAAAATTGACTCTTACACCAGGGCAATGCCTATAACTCATAAATGGATAGTAAGCTTTTTTTTTTTTATCTCAAACATTGTTTTTGTTAAGTGTCACTTTAAGTCTTACCAGCATGGAAATCTATGCCTACAGCCAGTGAGGTGCCTGACACTGGTACCAGTGCATCAGACTTGTCCGATGGGTCCAAGGGAATGCCACGTATGCCCTCATGCACAGAGTACAGCAGGAAAGAGCCGACACCTACGGCAAACCAAATCAATTCCCAGCTTTGACCTTATCAAATTCTGTGCTGCATCAGATGTGAGAGCACATATTTTATGCAAGTGTGTTTTATTCAGTTCATGCATTTCTTTAAATCTAAATTCGGCTAACATGAAAATGTGTTTGGTGTGTGTGAGTATCCTACCCTCGCAAGACTGCTGCCCACTGCGGAGGCTGTATCCTGCAGTGCACATGCAGGCTCGTGTTGTGGGGGAGGTGGGGAGGCACAGCTGGGAACAGTCTCCATTGTTATTACTGCAGAGATTGGTGCCTGAGAACACAACAGCACCAGAACAAATACAGAAAACAAATCAAAGAATAGTTACTGACACGTAAACAGATGCGCACTAGCTTAGATAAACAGGCAAACACGCAGCAAGCAAAGCAGGCATTAAATGAGACAAGCACTCATTTGCACATTGCTACCCAGGTTTTCCAGCAATTTGACCAAAGCAAAGGCTGTACAGACTCAGAGAAAACATGACAGATGGCAGCCAGCCCTGCACCTTTTTGCACAGTTTCATTGTAGATCTTCATGTGCATCATGGGGGAGGTGCTGTTCCTCAACACTTTCCAGTTGCCTCCATCCTTCTTGTCACAGGTTCCTATCTGGTCAGTGCCTTGGTCTGCCCACCACAGCTTGTCTCCTGTGGCAGAACGGTCAAAACTCTCTGTTAGATGCAATTCATGCTAAGCAACATGTAAAGAATCAAGTAAAACTGCGACAACTGGGCCACTCCATTGTGCAAAAGGCACAGATGTACAATGCCTGTCCAGCAGAGTCAGTCTTGTAGGGCTGAACAATTAATTGAAATATTATCACAACATGGCCTAGAGCAATAACCAAATTGCAGGAGCTTAAATTTTTTGATAAAGCTAATTGTGTGACAAAATACCATCATTAATTATGAATCAGTAGTACCCTGGCATACACAATCTTTTTTTTTTTTTTTTTTAACATTACAGAGCCAAGCAAAAATCACATCATCATCATTTTAAAGTTTTTCAGTGAAAACAAAAATGATGATGCAAAAATTATCATTCACACTTAAGGCTGGGTACAAAACCTAAATAATGCTACGGCACCAACTGAATTGCTTCAATAGTATATAAAAAAAAAAAAAAACGAATGTCATTGGGTATAAAATTTCAATACCTAAAGAGTAAATCTCATCTGTGTCATCGAGCCAATAAACATGCAGCATGCTTGTGCCAAGATTTAATAAAGTTGGTGACTGGCTGTTGAAGAGGCATGTAGGAAAAGCACAATGTTCTCCAACAGACTTTAATTTATTATTTATTCAAGAAATCGATAAAATTGATTTTGAGAAAGATACTGTTCAGGAACCAGCATGGAAGTCAAAGTATTGGTACAAGGTATCAAAAATTTCTGGACAACACCCACCCAGCCTTATTCAAATTAAAACTGTGACTCATATTGCAACAGCAATATCTGTCAGAACAATTGCAATATGATTGTTTTACCACAACTTTCAGCCCTACAGTGTAGTTGTGATCTACTATAATAATGTAACTCCCACTCTCCATGACAATGACAAAAACACCAGGTGCATAAATGGATACAAATGGACATTTAATGGAGCAGACTTACCCATTATGGCCAGAGCAGTGGCTTTGGTCAGTTTGCCCTTGACCCCCTCCAGGATCTCCAGTCCAGATCCATCCAGCTTACAGCGGCTGATGGTGCTGTTCCCTGAGCTGATCCAGTACAGCTGCTCACTGTCAAAGTCAATGGAGAGACCTGGAAAACAAAAGAAAGGACTGTGGTGTAATGGCTTGCCCTGCCACTAGGGTGTGCTGCCTCATACGTAGTGACGGTTTATCCTCTCAATCAAAGATGCATCAACAGAGCAGGTGTAAAAAGGGAGGTCACTCACCGACGGGTCCTTTCTGATTGGTGAACAGCACACTGCGGTTACTGCCATCTGTGTTGGCCATGCTGATGTTGTCCCCATCTGTCCAGTAGAGCTTCCTAGAGGAGACAGGCAAGGAGAATCAGCAAAGCTATGCAACAGCAAGTGGCTGAGGACTTAAACTCTTAAAGTATTTTCTACCATCAAATACAACAATTTACAGCTCTGAGATGGACTAAGCCTCCTGGTAACACACAAACCCTCACAGGAAATTTCTTCACTGATCAATTGAATTTTCTGACAGAATCTGTACATTACTGAGTTTGCAATGGATACAGAAATGCACATAACTTGAAAATGATTTTTTTATGAAATGTAATGTGTCATTTTCCATTTAAGGTATAACCAAGTTTAATGGTGTGTGTATGTCGAGGCTGATTAGGTTAGTTGAAGCAGAAAACATACGGCTGAGCTGGCCAGCAGGACAGTGCAGCTCCATTAAAATTCTATTTCAAAGGATCCAGTTCAGTGGCTGAAAAACAACAGGCCTCTCTAACTCACTATCCCTACTCCAACTCACTCACCCTCCCACACACACACACACACTCATATAAACATCTCTCTTTTTGCTTAGGGGCTCTTCACGCTACAAGGTGGACAGAGTACTGGATGGACACACACACATACTCAAACACAAACACACAGGACATACAGCACAGCGGGATTGTTGTGTGTCACTGTGTTTAGACTGTGCATAGGTGGTTATTTATCTTCTGCCCCTGTCCCCACTTCCTCCCAAAAGCAACCACTTCCACCACAGACTTCATTGTTTGTTAACATGCATTAAATAAAGTTTGCAAGCCGTTTCTATTCCCACTGTCTCGTGTTTATCCACACACACACACACACACACACACACACACACACACACACAAGCACAAACTCACATACGCAGTCAACGCAATCTTTGCCCCCACCCACTCCTGGACTCGTTCTGGGCAGTGTGTTTATGTGCCAGCTAGAAAGAGGAGACAGCCCCAGCATACGGAGCCAGCATCTGCTTCTAATTTTCCCCCATGCCAACAATGCTCAGATCGGAAACATTCCTCTGCTTAAGGAGGCTAACTCTTTCAAAGAAAGGAAAGAGTACACTAAAAAAAAAGACAGAAAGGCAGAGACATTTCTTAAGAAAATATCCTCTCTTCATCCACTTCAAGCACTCACAAGCACACTTATTCCTGCAGGGCAAGAGAAAATACATAAACACCTGGCCTAACTTGTCTCTGAGCCACTGGTAAGAGGAGAGGCCCTGGCTGGGTTCTGAGGTTTGAAAAAGACGGACATTTGGCAAGAGAGACAGAAGGGGACACGGGGTACGAAAAAGAAATAGAAACAGAGAGAGACAGAAAGAAAAAGAGAGTCTGGATGTAAATAATTGACAGATAGTCTATATATGCGCAAAGAAGTTATAGAGAGAGAGAAAAAGATGGGGATGAGAGATGAAAGTGAGATGAAAAAGACGACAAGAGAAAAATTGGAACTGCTCTCTGAGTGAAAGAGCTGTCAGAGGTCAGTCACCATCTATAGCCTGCTACACTGTCTGTTATAGCAGACTGCAAATGCTGGGGAGCTTGACAGCCAGGCTGTGTTTGGATGCGTGCATGCCTGTGAGAAAGAGAGTGTTAGTGTTTTGGGTTGAAGGTGAAATCAGCAGGGTGTCTGAGAGCCACTTCTGAAAGCTTCATTGATCTCAGTGTGACAGTTGTGTGTGTTTTTGTGTGTGTGTGTGTGTGTGTGTGTGTATGGCTAACCCCAGTATTGGGTGCAGCACCAGACAGTGTGGTTTGTCCAGGCCCTGGATGACAGCATTCTTGAAGGAGCCGTCCAGTCTGGCAACATTAATCTGTTTCTTATTAGCATCATAGCTGGTCCAGAACAGGTTCCTGGACACCCAGTCCACTGCCAGGCCGTGAGCGTTGGGCAGATCTGAGGATGAACAGACATCAATGAGCAACCTACATTCCCATTTATGTGTTAAAAGCAAAAATTAAAGCAAAAATTAAAGTATTGTTCTGAGATTATATTTGGGGGCTTCTTGCCTCTATGAGACTGTTCAAAATAGACAGGGGAAAAGCAGGATTTGGAGATTGAGGGAAAGAGACATGCGGCAAAGGTCCCAGGGCAGACTTGAACCCAGGATGTTGTAGTTACATGGTACATGGGTAACACTTTATTCGGAGTGTCTAATGTTAATATTCAACTTAATATCAGCAAGTATCTACAGCAAACCTAACCCTAACACAGTTGATAAAAAAAAACAACTAGTAAGCTGAGTATTTATATCAGACAGGATGATATGATGTTAAGAATCCACACTGACTCAGTTGTAACACTCTGATACAAAGTTAGCACTAAGTTATTCGTTGCATGCATTTTATTGTGTTTCTTCTTCCGTACCAGCAGAGACCACAGTCTCAACTCCGGTTCCATTGATGAAGGCTCTCTTGATGGTCTGGGTGCGGACGTCCGACCAGTAGATGCGGTGCTCCATGGCGTCATAGTCCACCACCGTCACATTGTCGATGTCTGGCACGGTGAAGGAGATGATGTAGTTGTAGTAGGGGTTGTCGATGTCCACTCCTCTGATCTCGATCTGGCGGGCATACAGCAGGAACTGACGAGACTCTGCAGGGGAGACATTAACAAGCGTCTTACAGGGAATTTTCTCAGCTTCAACAGGCAATCACATGCAATGAAATGGCACAATCAACAGTTGAATGCAGCTTCCAGCCAAAAGGCCAAACATAATTTATTCTATAAGAGTTGCAGATAGGTTGGTTGCAGCAATTGTGCATCTGTTTATTGTTCTGGCCACTTGAGCAAACAGTTCATCTAACCGCATCTCTGACCTCATATTTTTGTATGGCTGGCTAAATCACAACACAGCCAAGACAGTGTGAATGAATTCAATCAGTGTTGATGCATTACATTGGCAGTGGTCTCAATAGCCTTATCATCATTTGAATGCATGAAGTTGAAATGATCGATAGGGAGAGAAAGAGAGAGAGAGAGGAATACTGAGAGAGAAGTGGTGGTGGTGGTGGTAGTGAGGATGGGGGGGTAGTAACGCAGTCAGCCTGTATTGGTCAGGCCAGACTAGGTGGTGAATGTAGAGCGTCGTGGCTGATGCCTGCATCAGACAGAATGGGGCTCTCCATTCCATTACCCCTGGAGATAATAGAAAGTGCTGCCCTGAATACTAAACTCACACACCAAATAAACAGGCTCACTCACATTTTCAGAGGCAGGCACTCCAATGCACACTCAAGCCACCTCAAAGTGAAAAAAGTTCACCCACACACAAACAAACACACACACACACACACACAGATGGAAATACACAATTCTGCGAAGACAGCGACCAGCACAGGAAAAAGATAATCTGCCAGCTCAGAGGGTAGTCACAGAGTATTTTACCTACAATGGTTGCATAGTGTGTGTGTGTGTGTGTGTGTGTGTGTGTGTGTGTGTTGGCGGGTACATGTGATGTGTGCATGGTTACCGTAGCAGGTGTGCTTGTCAGTGCCCAGCTTCATGAGGTGAGGGCAGGCACAAGAGAAAGTCTGATTGTAGTTGATGAGGCACAGGTGAGAACAGGGTCCCATGCCGTTGTTGGCTGCACAGGGATTAGGAGCTAGGGAGGAAATGAAGGGTAGATAAATGCTTAAATGCTGCATAAATCATGCATATATATTATTCGAAGCTCTTCTTATGGTCCATCACTCTTATAATGAACACAATGGTACTGACAACAAACACTAACTAAGCCTCTCTTATGTCCATAGCGACTGACTTGTGGAACACACTCTAACATGGAACTGGACAAAAACTATAATATGGTGTGTGTGTGTGTGTGTGTGTGTGTGTGTGTGTGTGTGTGTGTGTGGGTCTCACCCTGGGGCTGTCTGGAGGGATGGTAGACCTGGAGGTCAAAAGGTTGGGTGTTGGTTCTCTGGACCACAGTGACATTATTTCCTGTCCACTTATTTGCCTTGGCCAGTGTGTTGGTCCTCCAGTCCGTCCAATAAACTTCTCCCCCATACATGGTGACGGCGAAGGGATGAGACAGATATTCATGGCCTCTCAGAACCTCGATCAGCCCGGAACCATCATACTTGGCTGAGTAAATGGCGTCAGATCTGGTGATGGTACAATATCGAATTAAATTAACATATCAAGATGTCTGGGTATAGCTAAAAAATAGAGTGCATACACTGAGCATATGCATGTGTGTATGTGCATCCTCTTTTTGACCTGGCATCAATCCAGAGGATGCGGCGCTCCAGATAATCCACAGTGAGTCCGTTTGGCCAGCCTCCATTGCCAGTTTCCTTATGGATGGTCTTCCTGCCCTCCCCACTCATAGATGCTGCTTCAATCCTCGGCAAGCTGGCATCCCAGTCCGTCCAGAAGAGGATCCTGCAGCATCACGACACAACATGGAGGTGCGGTCAGCAATTTAATGAATAATAATCTGCAACCTTGAAATGTGGAACACTGAAATGTGAGAATTCCCATGCTTTGGCTCCCTGTTAGGCAGTGAGAAGTATTTAATATAAGGTTTAGCTTAAAAAAAAAAAAAAAAAAAGAAATTAGCGCAACTTTATTTATCCCTTAAAGGGAAACTGTATATGACAGCCGACAATACCCCCTGCCCTTCATGGACCGTATATGCTATATTTTTTTTATTTGCTATTGCTATATAATGCGTGTTTTCTTAACTTTACTCAGGGATGCACCAACTCAATTTCGTTGTGTGCTGTCCTCAGTAGCACAATGACAATAAAGCTTTTTATGTCTTATGTCTTTAAGGTTGGTCTAATATCAAAATGTAAAGTCAAACTCATAATCACCAAAACATTTTACCTTTAAAAATCATTATTAGTAAAGAAGCAGCTCTGTTTTTGAAGCGTTGCAGGTTACTGTGCGCAGTGCAGTACTTACCCGTCCCGGGGGTCCAAGGCGATGGCTCGAGGGTGCTCCACCTCCCCAGCAAGCAGGGTGGTCCTCATGGTGCCATCTAGCTTGGCCACCTCAATCTGATCCAGGTTGCTTTCCACCCAGTAGATGTTCCCCGCTATCCAATCCACTGCCAAGCCCTCAGGGGTAGCTAGCCCATACTGGATTACCACATCAAAGCTGGTTAAAGCTGTAGGACCGAGGAGATGGTCAGAGTGGTGTTAAAGAGAGACCTAGTATGAGATTATGCTGTGTCAATCCTTTCATCAAAAGCTTAGTCAGTATATCTGAGAGAAAACCTCTTCAATCCATAAATCAAAAGTACAAACAAAGCCAGTGTGACGCTGCAATTACAGAATGGCCTTTAGGAAAACTAGAAGATGAGGTGCCTTGCAGCAACTATAAACACACAATTTCCAGCTTCCTCCTAACCCATTCATTTCACACTGGGTCCCTAATCAGAGAGAAATGTGTAATCATTTGAGACGAGTCATTATCCTGTCTGGAGCACTTACAGAATGTGCATGTGTGTACACACAAAGAAGAAAAAAGTATACACACACCCAAGCTACGCTACTTGAGCACAGACTTATACACAATTCACTGTTCACTATTGTTGGTTCTTGTGCGCTCTGTAGATTGCTGATGATTGATTGGTTTAGCCTTCATGAGGGTAGCAGTTAAATTTTGATCAAGTAGTTGTACCTGTTTGGTGAGGCTGTAAGTATCATATGCTTTTCCGTGCACTAGCACCCTCATGAATAACAGCCAGGGTGCCTCACAGTACGTGCTGCACTCCACTGTAACATGTTGACTTCATATGTTTGCCTGGCAGGCGCTGTCAGCAGGCTAGTAAAGAGAAAAGGTTTGACCAAAACTACTATCCCCAAAATTCCCGAGTGTGAAATCTCTGAAAAAAGATGATGACTCATAGAGGTGTTGCTCTGATCCCAAATGATTAGAGCCAACACCGCATTTTGACTACAGCTGATTCTGGGTTTCTGCTCACCCCCGTTCTCAGACAGCTTCCCACGGTAGATCTTGTCTTCCACCACATCCGTCCAATAGAGGGCGCTCTGGCTGAGGTGGAAGTCCAGGGCGATGGTGTTCCTCAGGCCAGGTACCAGCACACTAAACTCTCCCTTGTTCAGATCAATGCGGCGGATCTCATGGCGATTGGAGAAAATGATAAAGGGTTTGAAAGGATCTGTGGAAAAAAAAAAAAAAAAAAAAAAGAGGAAAGATCAAAGACCGAAAACCATCCATCCAGATCTTGAAGGGTTAAAAACATTTTGCTGGCCACCTTTTATTGACCCACAAAATATTTCAGAGCAGCTTTGGTTCACAGCATGGAAAACTCTGCAACACGACCACGTTCCATTGCAGTGTGTGACTGTCTGGTTGTCCAGTGAAAGGGGGAGCTGTGTTGGAACAAGCGCTAATCCTGGGTAATTAAAACACAGCATAAATAAGACAGGAGTTATCTGTACCCAGCAGGCAGCCAGACAGGCAGCGTGATGAATGACTGGGTACTGGTAGCTAGTCTCTAAGATCTGCGGGTGCAGTGCAGAATCATAAATCCAGGTTCACTCACTGGCTAGTTGCTAGTGGGAGAGAAGTATATTTCTTATATGGATGATAGAATTTAATGTGATTGAGTGGTTCTCATTTTCCACATCTTGCACTCTCACTGGTAATAATGACATGCACATTCTCAACTCACCTTACAGTTTAATATTTAAGATTCTTTCTTTCTATAAAATATTAATGATAGCTAGAAACCAATGTCCAGGTCTTTTTTTTAAATTTATTTTCTCACATCATCTTTTCTCCACCTATCTTATCCTCCCTCCAGGTCTGTCCTCATCAATTTGTGAAAACAGCCTTTGAGCTCTCCTGTTCTCCCCTCCCTCTCTTTCTGTCTCTTTCTATTGTAAAGAGAAGTATCACATTTTGGCATGGTGTGTCTTCTCCAACCGCACAGTTTCCTGCCTGGGCAGCCTATCCTCTGCTTGATCCCAAACCCACACCACACTTCTAGACTCTGGAGCCTTCGCTCCGCAGTCTCCAACCCTAACAAAACACAGAATCCAGTCACTTCTCTCTCTTTCTGCCTCGCTGTACAAGTATCATCCATCACAAGCTGTCATTTCTCATTCTCCCTGCTTGTCTTGTGCACTTTCACTGTTCTCTACTTTGTCTTTGTTCAGCTATCTCAGTTCTCTCTCTGGATAAACATCCTCTGCCCTTACCCTCAATCCCCCTGCCCTCTCCTCATCATTGCTCCCACTCCCCTCCTTACCTGTGCTCTTGCAGTTCTCCATATCAGGCTCCAGTTCCCAGCCCTCATAGCAGGAACATTTCACACTGAACTTGTCCTGCTCACAGCGTTGACTGCACTTAAGGTGTTTGGCACAGAAGCTCTGGATCTGGCAGGTCTTGTTGTCAGGGCCTAACTCCATGCCAAGCGGACAGGAACAGATCACACCCTCGCCAGGGGCCACTGTGCAGTTATGGCTGCAGTCACCATTGTCCAGTGAACACAAGTCTGAAACAAGGAGAAAGTCATGGGAGAACAGTTTTAAACATGGGTGACATCTAGGAAAGTGATGGAGAATTGTTATGCTTGATTTAACATACAGGGTTTTAATGGCTGGTTTGGAGTTCCCTGTGGTGAAATGCAGCCTGGGTAATGTAGTGCCTTACCACAGAGTTTCTCATCAGAGCCATCTGGGCAGTCATCAGTGCCATCGCAAAGTTTCTCTGCAGGCAGGCAGATGGTGGAGTCATTGGCACACACATGGTGAGAGAGCTTACACACCAGTGCCTCACAGTTGTCCTCATCGGAGTTGTCCTCACAGTCACTGTCCCCATCACACACCCAGGCTTTGCTTATACAGCGCGCTAGGGACAAAAGGAAGGGTAACTTTTAAAATAAATACTGAAACAGAGTTCTTCTACTTTGTGCACTTAAATATTTTAAGTGGACTTTACTGTGATCCTCTCACCAGAATCCCTGCAGCCAAACTTGACAGCTGGGTCACACATGTGAGTGACACCTTCACAGTTCTTCTCATCGCTCAGGTCCATGCAGTCAGTGTCACCGTCACAGCGCCAGCGCAAGGGGATGCAGAGGCCGTCCATTCGACACTGAAACTCATCTGTGTGACAACCTCCAGGGGGCCGTGTGGCTGTGCAAAAGACAGACAGTACAAGACAGTGAGCTGGCCTTGTCTTTCAGTTGTTGCCTGCTCTGATCAAATCAGGACACAGAGCCTTGAGCATGACAACGTGCTTCAGAAAAATACTGTGCACATAATAAATAACCAGGAGCCAACTGTCAGATAACTGGAGTCTCAGCAACAGCAAAAAGTGAGCAGATCTCGGATTCATTACTTCACTTATAAACACAACACAATTATCATTGCATAAATTTTACTAGGAGACATATTTTATAAATGCTCGTGAAATGATAGTACCTAGTCAAGACTAGATGCTGACAATTGTAGGTTTTAGCCTACTAGTTAAATTGTTAATAGTGTCAAATGGAACAAAAATGAGTTACTACTGAAAACTACTAATCCAATCCTAGTGACAACAGAACATTCACCTATAAGCTGTGAACTAGCCAGTAGTTTTTAATAAAAACTTGCTAGTAATTTATGAATAGTCTAATAACTAATACAATTGTATCAAAGACTAGTGTGAAAATAGTGACTGGTAAGTATTAATAACTACTATGTAGATATCTTAATCATATGATGTCTAAATGGGGATAGTCAATATCAGTTATTTAAAATATCTAGTAAGAATGATTATTTACTGCTACCTATTAAATTAGTGCTAGTAGATATTATATAGCATTATGTAGCAAATTACAAAATTGTTAAAGCTGTCAAAATGCAGGGCTGGTGGCTATTTAGTGCATTTTAACTGACAGAGTACTGTTTAACCCTCCTGATATGTTCAAATTTACAAACATCTTTTATGTTTGGGCTCAATTTGACCCCAGCAGTTTAAACCTCCACAAAATTATTATAACTAAAATTGTTACCAAAGTTTGTGTCAAGTACTTTATGTTTCTTTGTTGACAACCTAGATAGCCCTTTAAATAAAACACAACTCCCCTTCATCCCCACTTATACATCCAATATTCCTATTATGCCACTATGAAAAATATGCAAATCACCATAAAATCTCACTGATTGACCTAAAATTGGAAAAAAAAAAATAATATTTTGATGTTTTAAAGGCTTTATATTATTTCTAAGTACAGATTTTTGTTATTTACAATCAATGCGTTAAAAAGTGTGTAAAGGACATTGAAAACATATCATCATGTGAATTTCATGTTAACCTAGTTAACCTAGTAAAAGGAGAAAGGTGATTGGTAAAAACAAATTAGGAATTAGCACCTATTAGAAGTGACCAGTTTGTGACTAGTGACTGAAGAATAGATACTGGCGACTAATTTTTTTGTCATCAGTGTTTTTTAGGGAATAAATGACAAAATGGCCTGCCATATACAGCTGGTCAAACAGGCCATTACTGAATCTGATCACAGCATTAATGTCCTGTCCCAGACTGAGTGCTCCCCGCAGAGAGCTGATCCCTGTACTGGCCCACTGGCCGGCACCACACAGGGCAGGTGGCGGGAACTCTAGCCCTCTCATTAAGGGGCGTCTGATCGCAGTGCCCTGTGTTCGAATTCAACATCAGGCTGTTTGCTGCATGTCATCCTGTATTCCCTGTCTCTTTCTCTCCTGTGACTGTCAAATAACACAGAAATGCCCCGAAAAACAATCTTAAACCCTCTTCTACAGTCAACATTGTAGATGGCAGATAAAGATGTGCTTTTCCATAACTCTCCCACCCCATTTATGTTATTCAACTTGCAGCTTTTCTGTGCTGCCTTTTTCTTGGTCCAGTTCAGCCAGCTCTGGAATTTGGCCTGCAAATGCCTGCAATTTAGATGAGGCCTTTTTATATTTCCCTGACATTTAACACACAAACTAAAAACTACTCAGTAGGATGCATACATGAATTGTCAAGATGTGAAAATTCCACACGTTGGATATTCACCAAAATTGAATCACACCCACCGCCACACCTCCCTTTGGCCAGTGGGTGTGAGAAGTGAATCAGTTCCTCTTTGCCTTTCCACGACCAACCATCCCACCAAGTTTCATTCACACAAACAAATAAACAAACAGACGCACAGGCAGGCAAATGGAACGGGATGAAAATCTAAATGAAGTAGACATGGTATCCACCTCTATTGGCAGAGGTAATGAATAAGATACTGTCTCTTGTCCCAAGGAGATGAAGAGGATAATACAGTCAAAAAGATATGAAAAAAATGCATACTTTTTTTTTTTTTTTAGCTACGAAATATTTACAAAATCAAACCGTTTCTATCTCCAGTTGACCTGGATTGTTAGTGTTATTATTGTGGTTTTAACTTACTAGTAATATAGTAATATATTTTTCATTTTACTGACTTAGAATTCACAAGTTGTAGCCATAATCTGAGTTAGAAGTGCAGTGGCAGCAGAAGTAGCAGTAGTAGTAGTAAAGTAATTATAGCAGTATTAGTAGTAATTTAGTAGCAGACCTATGAAAGTGTAATTTCTTCCTCTTCCATGATATGTGCATATGTTCCTGTCTGCATTTGGGAAATGAAACTGACGTCAACAGTGCAATGTTGGGAGCTCAAACAACTCAATTTTGAAATACAACAAGCAAAGGTATTATTGTTTATAATAACTGTTTAAATAACAAGATGAACACTGAACAGTGATTTACACTTCGTACATTGTAGGAGCAGCAGTAGTTGTAGTAGATGCACTAGTAATAGCGGTAATAACAATGATAGTAGTTGTAGTAGCAGTAATTATGTAAGTATGTAATTATGTAGAGGCAGTCACGGCACATGGTACTTGGTAGTTTTCTCATTAGCAGTTGTATCATTGTGTAGTAGTAGTAGTAGTAGTATTAATAACACTCCATGCCCACACACACACACACACACACACACACATACACACACATGCACAAAGGCCAGAAGGACGTAGTGTTCTTGGTTTGATCCTTAAAATCCCAACTGTTGTTATGCCAAAAAACACATGAGAATATGTGGTTCTCAAATCAATAAAACAAATTTCAAAGATTCATCGGCTTATTCATGAGTTTTGAGGTTCACTTAAATAATACCAAATATGAAAAGATTTTGATTTGTTTATCATTGTTTGATCATTTATTTTTATTGATTTAGCTGACGCTCTTGTTCCAGAGAGGCGTACAATGAGTACAACAATAGGAAAGCTCAAAATTCCTAAATCACCAAAAACTAGAACAGCCAGGGCTATGCTTTCCTCCAGCAGGTCAGTTTCAGCAGCGTCTGGCGGCGGACACAATGACCTCCGGAACAGCCTTCTCCGGGAACGGCCACAGTTTGGTGTGGTTAAGATTTACACTTGGCGTTCCCGGACGAGGGTGTTCCCGGAGGTTTGCAGCTCTTTGTGTCTGCCGCCAGACCCCTCTCGTTAGTTTGGCCCCATCCTTAGACGCACACACACACACACACACACACACACACACGCACACGCACATACATCACATCACCAGCAGTGACATGAAAGTAAGAAGTGCAACTACAACCCCGGTGGCATCATTCCTTGGAACGTGCACTGATCATGTGAGACAGTTATGGTACGGAAATAAGTAAAATATGAATAAGAATATTTTGGGTTACTTGCTGTAATTTGTTGTCTGTGCTCAGCTGCTGTGTTTTTCCAGCTCACCTTTGTCCACTGAGAGTGTTTTGACAGAGAGTTTGTACATCCAAATGTACCAGCTCAGATTTTTCTCCTTTCATAACAAGTAAAATATTAAACATAGCATAGTTTACAATCAGAATAGTCGATGGAAAATAATACTTTAAAAGATCACATGTTAAATGTATCCTTTTTTGTTTTATAAGTAATGTTGAATATCCCTTACCTTTTTTATTATAGTCTGAAAAACATGATAATTTTAAACCTACACTCTGGAAAAGAGCAAAAAGCACAGCAATTCAATACTGTTTTGTTGTTGGTTTTTTCTCAAATTTAAACTTTACATTGTCATATTTCATTTTATTTATGTGCTGAGAGAGTTTGATGATGAACAACAACAAAAAGTATAATCTCAATAATGAGTGCCCGCAAGACTTCCTGAGAAATTATAAGATACAGAAATATTTGCAGGACAGAAAAGAAGACTTTACCGTGAATTTGGCACAGAAGACAAACAGTCAAGAGAACTAGCCACTCTCTCCCCATTCTGCAAAGTGTCACCACATCAGGAAGTTGACTGCCTTTTGTCTGCCTCAGTGGGATGCTGTCATTATATGACAGCCTATTGAAGACACTTGAAATATTAATTTTAGGAATATCCTTATCATTCTCTTTCTCTTTTTCGGGCCCACTTTGAAAACAGACCAGATATGCCGTTTCCAGCACGTGTAATCAGAAATTAGAACAAAAAATAGAAAGCACTCAGTAGTGCGCACACCTCCGCCAACACTGCAATTGATGTGTCAGTCCCACACGCTGGATATTCACCAAAACCTAATCATGCCCAACGCCATACACCCCCTTTTGGCCGATAAAAAAAATAATAAACTGTTGTTCTTCACTGTATGACTAACCTTTCCACAATTTCTTGCAAATCTGTTCCTAACTTTTATAGATGCCCTGCTAACAAACAAACAAACAAGACAAATTGAATGGGATGAAAGCATGACCACCCCTTCCCACAATACACCACAAAACATAAACAGGTAGTGTGTTTGACTGCAAATTTGACAGACACTTTAGTCAATTATCTTAATGACATATCTTAATGGTTTCCGCCTTATTGTATGAACATGGAAGGAGGTCAGCACCCAGTCACAATACTGTACCCTTGCAGCACTACATCATGTGTGTGTGGGCAATGTAACTGGAGAGAGAATTAATTAGTCAGACAGAGAATTGGATGTGATTATATCTGGCTATTAAAAAAAAAAAAAAAAAAAAAAAAAAAAAAAAAAACACCTTATAGCAATCATAAAGTTAAGGCTAAAGGTTGCAGCTGTATGCCTTACAATAATGCTGTTGGTAATTGACCTTATAATGATGTATGGTAGATAAACCTGTGAAGTGACACATGCTCAACAAGTACATGTTAACTAACAGACCTCATCACGTTGCCACAGTACAACGCTATTCTCACATTTTCCACTCATCATGACCTGTCACAGAAAGATGTTTCATATTTCTCATCAAGTGTATAAACCCAAATCTGACTGCAAAGAGGCACCAACCTTGATTGGTGCAGTTGGCATGGGTCTCGTCGCTGTAGTCGCCACAGTCATTGTCTCCGTCACAGGTCCAGTAATCTGGGATGCAGCGGCCGCTGTTGCACTTGAACTGAGCGCTGGAGCAGGAGTGACTGCAGCCTGCTTCATCACTGTTGTCCCCGCAGTCGTTATCTGAAACACAAACACAGTCACACAACCTCTGTCTCACACTTAATGAGGCGCCCGCTCACCCAAAGCAAAAGAAACATTTATACAGAGAAGTAATTGCTTTTGTTACAATTAACAAATGAACATTGGAAAACATGTAATACAAATCAAATAAACTATCAGAGGAGAGAGAGTGAATAAAAATGACAGAAACTGCATAGATCAGACCATGCACCATTAAGGAATGTACCAAGCGCTGATACATTGAGCTTGGCAGCAGAGCATCCCCAACACCTCGACTCCCATACTAACTGAGGGTACATCTTACTGCATGACTCATATCCCTAAAGTGCCTCATTTCAAAGTCAACAAGTAAAACACTGTCATTCTGTGGTAAAAGTAGTATTTGTCATTACATAATTAAGATAAATCATCCTATTTAATTTAAACACAGTTGAAGTGAGTGACTTATTTTATAAACAGTTGAGAAAAAAGTACTCATGAGGAATTTTGCTTGCTAATACAGTGACTACACTACCAGTTCCTCCTGCCTAGCAATAGAAGCAGGTGAAATGAGAAGCAGGCAGCAGTAGTGGCCTCTGCTTGTGGCCGTGTTCAATTAGTGGAGAAGCAGCCCTGACTGTCCCTGAGCCCTCCTGGCCTGTCCTGCACAGCTAGGCTAGCGTCATGGCTATGGTGCATGTTGATCTATGCACTAACCGGTCGGGTTTGGGCAATTCAACTCATCAGAGCCGTCCCCACAATCCTTTTCTGAAAGACAGAACCAACGGAAGACAGCGGAGTGGGCCAACAGCACGACATGGAACAACAAAACCAACAACACAAAACAACACGAGACAGGGAACAAACGTAAAAAACACACAAACCACCACACAAAAACAAAGGAGAGCATAAGCCAATATGAGGCTGGTGGACAAACATGCACAGAGAGAGACAAACTGAGGGAAGGGACTGAAGTAGCTGCCACTGCACACAGGCACACAGGAGAGGAAGAGGAGAGGATGAAGGGCCGACACTAACCGTTATCACAGCGCCAGTTAATGTTGATGCACCGTCCGTTGTTGCAGGTAAACTGGGTGAGGGGGAAACAGGTGGGGTATGCTGGGAAGAGAATGACCACGAGTATGAGTGTCAGAACTTATATCAATGATTTTACTCAAGATGAACATGATTTGATACTAGCAACATCTCAGAAACAAATGTCTTAACACCAGAATTCCTTTTTTATTTTCTGCATTTTTAGCACAGAGAAGCCTGTACTGCTCAAATGGTGAGAAGCCAAAAGATTTTACATTGATTATTTTGCCCAGTGACTCCAAACTAATGGCCCAAGTTACATTATTCAGTGAAAATAATGGATCAGATGGGTACTGTGTATTGACTGATACTTTATGTTTTGTATTTGGTATTGACAATGTGGTATTACTGTATTGCTATTACAAACTGTGTACTTACTATGAAAGCTACTTGTACAAAATAACTATAAATGACTATGCAGCTATAAAACAACCCAGAACAATGTCTATGGATATTCTCATTTATCCAGGTCATCGTTCTCTTTGGGCAAATTGAATCGTAGGCAACTGGACTTGTATTTGTCTTAAGAGGCGAAACGTCTTCCTAAGACAAATACAAGTCCAGTTGCCTACGATTCAATTTGCCCAAAGAGAACCCAGAACAATAGCAAAATATGAGGATGAAGTGACCAACCACAAGAGGCGGGTTCATCTGAGCGGTCACCACAGTCATCGTCCAAGTCACATGTCCAGGAGATTGGGATGCAGCGGCCGCTGGCACATGAGTACTGGTTGGGGGGGCAGGTGCGAGCTGAACGACAACATTATTGAGATCATGTCAGGAGGGATTGTGATTACAATCCTGTTTGAAACGTAATGCACAGAGCTAGCTTTCAATAAAAGGCCCCCGATTCTGTCAGCTTTCTTTGTTTGTGTGTTTGGGTGCGCACCTGAACAAGTGGTGTTGGATTCATCCTCGTCGTTTCCGCAGTCATTGTCCCCATCGCAGAGCCAGCGCAGAGGGATGCAGCGATTGTTCTGGCACTTGAATCTGTCCGTGGGGCACGTGTGCTGGTCTGGGAAGGGGGAGGAAGAGAGGACATATTGAAGGGCAAACGGAGGAAATGGAGGAAAATGAGACAACGTGGGAAGAGGTGGACGGGGAAACGGAAAGGTGAGGGAGTGGAGAGATGTGAGGTACAAATTAGTGAAAGAGAGGACAGATATTCTAGCTGTTTTGGACGGTGTTTTGTTTGGTCTGGAATAGGAACCTGTCTGCACTCCGACCACAGACAGACAGACCGACAGGCAAACACACAGACAGAGAGCTTTTCCAGATTCCTTCTCACAAACACACACAAGCACCTACTCACATACGCACATAAAATACTGCATATAAACACACTCAGCCAGACTCATAATCTGATCTCTCATTTCATTCTGGCATCCGAATACAGTCAAATCGAATTGCCAGAGGTCATCTTACTTAGAGAGAGAGGAAGGGCGGCTGTTTTGAAACAATCACGTCAAATGTGGTGTGTGTGTGTGTGTGTGTGTGTGGGGCAACTCACGACACAGCTCGGGAGACTCATCGCTGTTGTCCAGACAGTCATTGTCTCCGTCACACTTCCAGCGCTCTTGGATACAGCGGTTATTCTTACAGGCAAACTCCCCGGGCTGGCACTGAGGAGGGGGGACATACGACGGGTTGGCTAGACAGGGAGAAAAAGGGGAAGCGAGAGTGTGGGGGGAAGAAAAGAAGGAAATAAAAGGACGATAGAGAAGCAACAGAGGAAATCAGAAGAAATAAAATAGATTTCTGAATGACTCATTTTTCAACAGTAATCACAAAAGCAGGAAAGCATCAAAGTAAAAATTGCTGAGAAAAAAGGATTCTAGTCAGTTGTTGAGCTGACTGCCCAGTGCATGAGAGCTGAGGCATATCTTTGCTTGCTGGCAAACATATAGGCAGGCATTCATAAAATACACACACACACACATACTCATAACTTGACTAATATTTGAGGTACACTGCTATTCGTGCTCAGTATCAGTAAATCCTAATGCAATGCCTCATCGCGTCACAGGTAAGAATGAACCAATTATGTCATTGCTGGAACTGGATTAATATCTGTAAACAAAAAAAAGCCCCAGTAGCTGTGATGACATCAGATTTGGAGAAAATAATCCTGTAAATTCTGTAAAAAGGCAAATTCTTGCTGCTGACTGAAATTTCCTGTGTTGCTGGAAGCACCTTGGCCTAAAAATTAATTTAGTACGGATGCTATTACTTTAAATCATAGTGAATAATCGTACCGTGTATTAATAGATTCAGTGCGGACTGTTTCATCTGGAAGCTTTTGTGCTGCTAGGAGACGGCTGAAAACACTGAGTCAGCAGTTTACACTAGGTAGTGGCAAGCGGTTTTCAAGTTGAAAACAACTTCCAGCTGCTGTAGATGATGGGTGAAAAAAAAAAAAAAAAAAAAAAAAAAAAGCTTTGGCTCTTGGTACTGCAGTGGTCAGATATTGTCACAGCACTGGGACAAATTCATTGTCAACGAAAAGAATGTTTCCATTGCACAATAACAAGGAAAGGCACTGTGCATGAAGCAATGTACACAAGAAACAGTCACATTTGCAAAATTCAATTTATGACAACTAAATTCACCCCCCACCACCACCACCAAAAAGGAGAGAAAAGGAAAAATGATGTTAAAATATTAAAGCTGTCCATTTTTGCATGAGTGATAATGATATGATCACTCCTGTTAGTAATGTTGACAGCACTGTCACTTGTAGCCTGCCTAATATTAAAACAGACCCATCGACTGCCAAATGCTTCCTCAGTGGGGTACGGTGAACTCATGCTGCCTTGTTCCATCAGGCGCAAACAAATGTGATTTCTCTGATCACAGATGTCAGCCTAAAATGACTGGATAACAATCACAGCTTGTAAAAAAACACAATGTCCCTTCTGGATAGCCATTTTCTCTGACTAGTTGGCTCACCCCAAGAAACAGGGAAAGCTATCTGCTATCTGCAAGTGAAATATATCACAGTCATGCACATTTACCTTTACAGCTGGTGTTGTCAGCTGGGTCTAGTATTTGGTCTTTAGCACAGGCACACTGCCTGCCCCCTGGTATGGCCAGACACAGACTGCTGCAGCCACCGTTGTACACACGGCACGCATTAGAGCCTGTGAAAGCGCAGGGATAATGGTTAATGCTGAGAATAAATAATCATAAGTAACATAAAGTGTACATCTCGTTTGTGATACTGCATGTCTTCGGGTGATCATTACTGAAGGATCAACATGGATGAAGGGAAGGAGAACTAGCCCGCTACCTTGCTGCTGCTGGGCGTCATACATGCGGATCTCAAAGATGGGTGGTCTCTCGTTGCGCAGCAGTGTGGCAGTGCCGGTGGTGGTGTCCAGCTTGTAAATACTGCCACTGCGGTACTCGTTCCAGAACAGGAAATGTTTATAGTGGCACAGACCAAAGGCGTGGTTCAACTCCTGGCCCTCGTACACCGTCTGGTGAGGTGAGAAAAGCAACAGCATGCTCAGTAAAAAAAAAATAAACACCAAAATACAGTGTAACAGCTCAAAACATGCCCATATTAGATCATGGTGGAGATTAATGTGAGTGTAACGGTGGTTTAGTAGTCCTTCTTTGCTCTCCTTTGAAAACTGAATCAATTATATTATTAACCTAATACACAAAGGCATTTTTAAAACCATAACTTGTATAATACATTTGGTTTACTTCATGTCTGCTATATCCCAATCATAATACAAAATAACAAAAACAGAAAACATAAAAACACCAAATATCCAAACATTTTGGGGGTATATTTTTGCCAATATTTCAATAGTTTTATATAAACCGCATTCAGGACAGGATTTCACTTAATACATTTAAATCATGTGGCTTAATAAACCAAAACTATGGTCAGCTAAGGCCATTTTAAAGCATTGTAAAAGGAGGCAACAGGAATAACGATCAGGCTCAGGCTCTGTATGTCCCAAAAATGTTTAAAAAAAAAAAAAAAAAAAAAAAGCATAGAGGCAAAAGGTGAAGATGAAAGGTAAAAGGCAACAAAAAGGTAAAAAAGAAAACTATTCCTCAGTGGTATCCTGAACATGTGTGTACATAAATATAAAAAAAATGCTCACTGGTTTAATCATCGATAATGGGCATATATATATAGGACAGTATTACACTGCATTATGATGAACTACCTTTAGTGCTCCTTTGCTCAAAGCCTCTTTCTCTATGAGCTCACTTCCTGCTCGTATTAGCCCTGTCAGAATAATCCCCAGCTTGGATTCCACTGAACCCCTCTCTCTCTGGGAGAGTGGTAACATAATCCTGATAACGGCGAGTGCCCACCTTGCGTTCAGAGGTGTTAAGGTAGACCATCTCAATGCGGTCGTAATAGGCGTCCACCCAGTACAGGATCTCCTGCGGGATGTCCAGACTGAGGCCGTTGGGCCAAAGCACAGTTTTGCTGGACAGGAACACATTTCTGTTGGAGCCGTCCATCCAAGCCCTCTCTATCTTCCCTCGCTTGCTCTCCTTAGGGTCCTCCTCCCACACCGTCCAGTACATCCACCTGTGGAAGCAACACGGAGCTGTTATGTTGCGAAGCGTAGACTAAGTGCAGAGAGTGTGTTAGATATCCTACCAGAGACAGTCTAATTGGCTTTGTATCATAGTGAGACAGAGAGAAGGAAAAAGATGAATTGTCCTAATGACTCTGTTGGCATTTTCCCAGGCAATGATATTTTATTTAGCTGCACTAAAACATACAGCATTGATTTACAAGACTAAAAACAAAACAAAACTGCAGATTAGTGTTTCCGTGGGTTTTGTCAAAGAAATCATAAGAGAAAGTGCTCTTTGGAGAACAGATAGTCTCAACAATCAAACATCAAACAAAATCCTCCAAGCCAATTCTTCTTCTTCTTCAAAAAAAAAATAGATATAAAGCCTTTATTTAAACAAAAAACTCATACTTGAACTTTTTTTTTTGACGTGATGAGGGCCTTTGGCTGAAAAATGTTGGCGGTTTCTGGTGTTTAAATATAAATTAGCCTCTTAAATAAAGGCTTTTTAATTTCTTTGAAGAAGAGTTGTCTTGGAGGGTTTTGATACTGGTTTGACACAACATTGATCGTTTGCTGGCGTACTCATCCAGCTAACCCCACTGTTCACTGATGAAAATAACCCTTCACATACAGATACATATGAACACACACACACACACAGCTCGAGGGATCCAGTGAGGCGGCTCCACAGTGTTCCCCTACTCATCTGTCAATAGTCTGACCAATGTGTTTGTCACTTCATCACCTGTCAATCCTCATCACAGATCGAGGCAGCGCCTGTGTGCAGGTGTACAACGCAGCATAATATCACATACATTCAACCCACCGCTGGAATACTGAAGTGACTGACACAGTTAACGTCTCACATTCCCCACTCTCTCTCTCTGTCTGTTTCTCTCTCTTTGCTTCTTTTATTTTTTTCCTTCTGCACATTTCCTCTCCCTCGTCTCACTCACTGTGGCTGAACCTGATTGATTACAAGCATTAGCGGAGGCGAGTGGCTTTCCCTCGGGAATGTGTGTGGACACACATCACCCTGGCAGCAGCAATCCAAAGTTTGTGTGTGTGTCTTTACAAGTGTGTGTGTGTGTGTGTGTGTGTGTCTCAGGAGAGGGCCCAGGAGGTCACATCAATAAGACACATGCACACGCATCGAGATTAAGAGCTATTTGAAAGAGCTGTGATGTAGAGTAAACTTCATTTCACAGAGAGAAGACAGCAGAATCACAGAGCAGACACGGTGCACATAACATAAAAATAAAATATTAAGAGAGGGAAAATATACTGATAATGGCCAAACTTGTTCTCATGTCTATGTTTTTTCCCCCTCTGTTTACACCTGTGTCCTCTAATTTTCTGTCGTTATGTTACTGCTAAATATGTGTTTTATTGCATCTTGCTGTATTCAATTAACTTTCTATTCTTCTTTTAAATTTCCTGTTTTAATCTCTTATTTTCACAGAAGCTCTTCTATTGACAGGTAATGCAATTTAGCATCTGTTACAAAGTCTTGCATTGGAGAGCTGGTCTCAGTTTGTGTATGTACATTGTTTTGATCCATATCAAAAAAAAAAAAAAAAAAAAAAAAAAAAAAAAAACATAATTAAATAAATAAATAAAAACTAAACACACAGATGAAAAGGTGGAGTTTCTGTAAAGGCATTTGAGAAGAGAGATGGAGATAAGAGTGTGTTTGGTGGTGAGTGAAAAGTGTGGTTGACTTGCTTTGTTGAGTCATGAGATGACTGAAACACAGCTGGCCAAACACAACGACCTAACCATTATCTTGCGATTATCTCTCTTTCCCGCTATTCTTGCACAACAATGAGCACAGATACACAAGCACACATCAAGCCCCTAAACAGTTCCTAATCACATCACAGAGCTACATTCTCACATCAAAGCCATCCTAATCTCAACCTAAGCACATCTGAACCTCTTTTCCACCTCCTCCTCCTCTCTACGGACTGGCAACTCCTTATCTGGATCATGTTCGACCACACACTGACGTTTATCCTCTTCCTGTGGAATAAAAACACAGCACCGTTTCCCTGACCCCCCCCCGCCCCCTCACCCGTGCAGGGGATCCACCACAATGGCACGGGGATGGGTCATTTTTCCCTCGATGAGGATTTTGCGGGTCTGCGAGGCCTTTTCCAGTCGTGCCACACTTATCGTTTTCTTAGGCCCGTCATCTGTCCAGTACAGGTTGTCTGCCATCCAGTCCACAGCGATGCCCTCCACGGTGTGAATTCCTGGGAAGACGCAAGACGTTGGTGCGAACACAAAAAACACATCACTCACTCCAAGTTCAGAGTATTTTGACAAGTGTGGCAGACTTTGTACAGAGCTGTCTTTGCTTAGTTTAATTAAGATTTTAATAAGCCTGTCCGATGAAAAAAAAAATTCTTTGCTCTCTTTCTTATCTGGCTGCATTTTAATTATGAACGCTGCTGTAGATTGTCTGTCTCAAGTTTTATATTGAGACAGACGATGGTAAAGAAAGCAGGATTGTTGACCTCAGTGGGACTACATAGATAAATAAAGATTAGAAAGTAAAAAAAATATCTGTTTCAGGAATAGGTTTCAGTCTACATGGCTGCTTGTGGCACTACTTTTGTCTCTCTGGCAAGCTGCTGTCACTGTACCTTCCTTCAAAATGGTGTCTCTCTCTGTTCCATCGATCTTCTGGCGTCCGATGAGGTAGTTGGTCGTGTCGGCAAAGTAGATGAACTCGCTCTCAGAATGGAAGTCCAGGGCCCTGGGGTTCATTAGATTCTCTATGGGGATCATGTACTCATCTGGCACCTTAGCATTCATGTCCATGCCCCTGATGACTCCTGGGCGGCCTTTTCCATAAACCAGGAAGAGCTCATGCTCTGGCTCTGAAATAACAAAAACAACCTCACAAAAAGAGCAGTGGATATATTTGATATCGTCACTCTATGTTCATTTGTAGAGAATTCACCTGAAGCAGTAAATACTGAAATTCTATCAGCAACAAATATCCTGTCCTTTATCAAAATCTGTTCAAAAAAGAATCAACAAATGAAACGCTGACTCATTCTTCCAAATAATTTGTATCGACTGAACAAAGAAATAACATGCAAAATCAGCAAAAGCCCTTAATGAAAGCTAAGTGATTTTCAATTACGTCCACAGAAAGGGTGGGACTGGAGGGGGGTTATTGTTGCATATGAGAGAAAGAGAGATTGCGTATAGTTAAATCAATTCATGTTTGTATCACTTTCAACCACAAGTTATTCTCAGGGGGAAGATCAATATTCTGCTATTGGTCGATAGAAGATTAATACACTCCTCACAGCCAGCTGAATCAGGCTGGCTGCTTTATGGGGAGGTCAGAGAGCGAGACTAAGTTATGGTGTTGCTCAGCTATTTTCTTCATACTTCTCTGACAGCCTGCAACCCAGGGAAGTACAGCAGCATCTCTGATCCAACCTTGGCTGCCCTTGGTTTTGGTTCAATACAGCTGAATCGATGAAGCTGCCGAGCTCATATTTACTATTAAGTTGGAGGTATGTGCTCTGCAGGCTGAATGTCAACGTTAGGTGAAAGAGAAAAATTGCAGGAGCTAGTCAGAAGTACTAAAAGTGAAGCTTGGGGCAAAAGTCAGCAAGTTGAAAGAGTCTATCGAAAGGTGGATGAATTATCTACTTGAGCTGCGATGTGGAGAGTCTGGCAAACATCTGTTGATTCGCAGTAGATGCATCATTAGTTGGTGTTATATTTTGGTAATACTCACTTTTGCAGGACTTGCCATCGCTGCCCAGGCTGAATCCTGAGCGGCAGCGGCAGGTGCGGCTTTTGTGGCTGTTCCCCAGCAGGCAGATGTCAGAGCAGCCTCCAGCCTTCCCAAACTGGTCCGGTTCACATGCATGGCTACGCACTGGACATCAAGTAAGATGAAAGCAAAGTCCAAGACCAGATGCATGAGAGTAATATTCAGCTGTGCAGGATCGTATGTGTGTGTGTGTGTGTGTGTGTGTGTGTGTGTGTATTCTACCTGGGGGCTGGCGCCTCTGATGGTAGACATGCAATGCCCCTCCCTTGTCCACCCGTGTCACTACTTGATGGTCTGTGTTGTTGAAGCGGTTCACCCTGATCACACTGGTCTTGGGCTGCATGTTAGCGTTGTCCGAGTTGGTGGCGTACAGGTAGTTTTCAAACACTGTCAGCCCATATGGGTGCTCGATCTTATGTAGAAAAAGAAAGGGAAAGTGGGAGATGACAAGGATGAGTTACAAGGGGTGATGAACAAAAAAAGAGAGAAAGAGAGGCAGATAAAGTAGAGACAGAAAACTGAGAGAGCAAAATGGAGATAGTGTTGGATCAATGAATTAAAACCACTATCTCCACAGTTCATCATTCCCTTTTATCACTTCTCCAAGTGGGATCCAATGCTGTGCTTGTTGCAGCTACTAGGCAATTCTGCATTTGACCCATAGTGCAGCTAAGAGCTCAGTTCTTCGAAAATGATCTTGCTTTGTCTAACAGCTCGACAATCACTGGAGCCAGCAGCTGTGCATGAGATAGATTAGTGGTGGACAACTATAATGACGACAGCATCCAAGACACACAGCAATCACTTTGAGAGGATTGGAAGGGGAGTTTGTGTGGAAATACACAGCACTCTGGATGACATCTGGTGACTTCACATCTCTGGGCAAAGTGCTGCACCAATTTTGAACCAATTAGTGAATAGCTTTTTCAGGGAAAACAATATTCAGAATCAAGAATTAATGGAACAAATTCCACTACTGCATGCAAGCAGCATTATTGATGTGTTTGTTCTTAAAATGATGTTCCTACAACCCTCAAAAGATTTTACATTTGTTTATCATTTTCTCCTTAATCATATCATTTGTTTAGGACCTGCAGGGTGTGGAGGCAACACTTTAGTCACATACAAGGTAACATGTTAGTCTCATAACCACAGAAACCTAAGATCACTGACATCTGAAAATGTGATCTGAGGTTAAGGCGTGCACCTTTTCCACACACAGCAACACTTAACACAACGCACTCTAATATACACTGACTTTATGCAAAGCAAGTCTTTACCATGATTAATGTATTTCAAAGTAAAATCAAATAATGAAATGCCTTGCAGTGGTAACTGAGAGTAACAAGTAAAATCTCCACTAACGTGCTTTTGAAAAAAATAAAAAATAAAAAGAGAGAACTTACGAAGTAAGTTGACTTTGTCTGAGGAAAACAAAGCAGAAAGAAAATCTCTCTAAATCAGAGGTTGGGGCACTGAAGGCAAGGACTTTATAGTGTGAACAGACATAAGCCAGTGACTCAGAGTCCCAACAGGGATTGTCAGCGAAGCCTAAAACCTGACATGGTATTGTGGTCTTACATAGCAGGCTGTGTAGAGCTCACCCAGCCGGAGAAAGATGTAGTAGAAGAGACTTGCAAAATGAGAAAACTTGGATACATAGAGCAAGCAGCTTAGGAGGGAAAGCAGTGGTCTGCCGAGCGGATTTGTGGCACCCTCTAGCAGCAGAAATCTTAGGAGTACCTGCCTGTCACCCCCACCCATCCCAACAGACCTTGTCAAGGAAAAACCAGCCATGAAAAAAAAACCTTGCCGTTAGAGTGAATATACCCCATTAAAAATGTCCTAGTCAACCATACAACTTATTGTTTTCAGCGAGATCCAGAGGAAAATCTTTGAAAACTGCTCGAACTTTAATACCCAGAAATGATGCTACGTGATGCAAGTAAACTACACACACAGCACGCTCATGTTTACCTACCCAGCCGGTCTGATTGCTTTATACCGAAGGATAACAAAGTAAAAAGGGAGGCAAAACACCTAATCTTGGTAAATCCATCTTTCTCTGAACAGACCACTTACTCACTGCTGTTAAGGACCCAGTTTGTATTTTAATCTACAGTTTCAGTTTGTCGCTCCCTGTGGCACAGACTTATCCATTCACCAGACACCAGAATTTCATTTCAAAATCATTTCAGATAGGGGAAATCTGGGTCTCAGTTAGGGGGAATGGGAAGCCTTTTCTACTGGAGCTCCATTTTTTATTTAAACTGATAAAGCAAATGGTTCATATACACACCTGAATCACGGATGCTGAGAGAACGGCAGAAATTTGCAAATAAAATTTACACTCCCGCACACCATCTGCACCACAACATTTTATTTATGCAACGTTTCAGTGCATTGCCCGAGGAAGGTCAATGCAATGAGGGTAGGTTTTATTTAAATTGATAAGAAAGGGAGAATTTTTGAACAAAAACCTTGCCTCATGCAGCCTTAAAAGAGCAGCTCAGGCCGGAATAAACACAAAAGCTCTTAGTAAAACAGCCTATACTCAATAAGCACATCAATAAGCTCTCGCTCGCAGCCTTTACTTCAGCAGTGTGCGTGTTCTAGCACCCCTAAATGTGCACACACGCACACACACACACACACACACACCAAAAAACACAAAAAAACATGAGATGGGAATTAGTCTGGTTGTGTATATCTTTGCCCTTGGGCCCAGTAAGCAAATAATGGCCATTACCTCTCCATAGATAACAGTAAAAGCTATGGTAACAGGTTTGAAAGGGACTGGCAAGCCCAGCATCATCAACAGCCTTAGCATTGTGTACTATTAATCAGCTGCTCTAATGAAAAGGCAAATGTCGACCCTCTTCTCTTTACCCATAGCTCACTGGTCCAGCCTGCATTACTACCAGTTCACAGGAGAAGCATAGATAAGCTCCACTGGATATATAGTATGCGCCTGCATGCCAGATCGACTTAAACACACAGTGGAGGTTTTATAGCAACACAAATGGCATACACATGGGAGTAACATTTAGGAGAAATTGTATTTTTGCTCATGAAGCATTATGGGATCATAGTGTTTCTTTGCTCCTCTCACCAGAAGGCCTTGGATGATGGTGTGCCGGTTCTTGCCCTCATAATCCACCACTTCAATGTAGTCCAAATACGCATCAGCCCAGTACACCAGCCTGTTGACCAGGTCCAGTGTGATGCCATGGGGGAACACAATCTTACTGTCCACTAGTTTGGTGCGGTTCTGGCCATCCATGTCGCAGCGCTCCACCTTAGGGATCTGGCTGTAGTCCGTGTAGAAAACCTTCCTGCGGGCGCAAAATGCAGGAGAGGTTGAGGTGATTAATAGTTGGATGAATATATCAACTGAAGTGGCAGGTCGGATTTTCAGTCTGTCTTATTCTGACTGGTAATTCATTGATGCCTCCCTCATTTCCATTACGGCAAGCTATCGATCATCTAGCTTTTCCGCAGGGCGAGGGGGACAGCTTGCGAGTCAATACATACTGATGGGACAATAAGCACCTGTTTTTCATCTGTTTCTGAGGGGACTGGAGTGACGGCCACAATAATCAATGACCGCTGGTAAACACATCTGGTGCAAGACACAAGGACACTGATGAATAAGGGCTTACACCCAGGACTTGATGTCAGATTCTACTTTTACATAACCTTCACTACAACCAAGCTTTTTCATGACCTGAAATTTTAATCTCCTCTCTGAATGTCTGTGGTGTTTTCAGGCTTAGAAAAGTTCTAAAGGAATACATTTCTGCTGCGAGCCAAACAGGGTGTGCCAGAGCTTACTCATTATCTAAGCTCCTCGCTGCCTCAAAAACAAAAATCATGTTGTTGTTTTTTTTTTTTTTACATCTTCTTACCCACAGAGATGATTTATCAGTACAGTTATAGCTTCAAATAAACAAATCATGCTCACAGTGCCTGCTAAATTGCTCGCGACCGGCATCTAATTCAATAAATGTGTGTTAAACAAGCTGGAAAATACATTCCAGTCAATTTCTGTTAAGTGACCCATTTTGATAATTTCCCTGATATGTTTTCAGAGAAATCAATCATCTATCAAATTTCTTGACTTTCCCTGTTTAAAATCTGCCTGTGAAAAACTTAGCTTTGGAGAAATTACACAACCAGAGATAAAGCCAATGAGGCAAGTAGATGTGTCACTATGTTTTGTTTACCAATTTTTGTCAGTAACTGTACTTTTACATGTCTCTAATGGAAGTTTCCTAAACATTTAGAGCAACATTTAAACTGTTATATATGATATAACGGTCACTGCCTAACAATTG
Source organism: Myripristis murdjan (assembly GCF_902150065.1). Classification (NCBI taxonomy): domain Eukaryota; kingdom Metazoa; phylum Chordata; class Actinopteri; order Holocentriformes; family Holocentridae; genus Myripristis; species Myripristis murdjan. The sequence continues at coordinate 20,773,679 of NC_043984.1, forward strand.
CAATCTATTGTGCAAGGTCATTTCTGAAGAGCGTTCTGTTTACTGCTTGTAAAACCTCTGTTTATACGCCACAAAAAATGGATGCTTTTTCATTACTCTGTTGTCACAAAATGCTGGTTTACTCCCCCTCTGATGACGAGGCAGACCACAACAAAGAAAAGCAGCAAGGGTAAATGTACCTGACCTTATTACTGGAAGAAGTAATCATAGCAGTGGAAATTGCTATGATGCATGAACAAACACAGTCTCAAACGCGCATGCACACACACACACACACACACACACACACACACACACACACACACACACACACACACACACACACACACACACACACAAAAGATATACGCACACCTCCAGGAATTCAGTTGGAAACTCTTGTCATAAACAGGAGGGCTGAAATGAAAACATGTCCATACACTGAAACCCTGAAAAGCAGGATCTGGTGCACTGAGAGGAACACAGTGCAAATGAAACATCTGTACTCAATTACTCTAGGTCCAGACCTCCAGGCCAGCCAATCAGAGAACAGAGTGGAACACATCCAGAGGACACCCCCACCCTCCCCATGTCCCATTTCATCTTGTTGTTTTAGGGTTTGGTAACAACAGTCCAGTCACCCTCATGTGATTCTAAGTGTGTGTGTGACTTCCAGTACAAGTGCGTGTATATGCAAATGTGGAGCATCTGTCATTGTATTTCTGTTTGTGCGTGTGAGTGTGTGTGTGTGTGTTTGTGTGTGTGCTGACCCCATGGTGGGGTCCAGGGCGATGCCTTTAGGGTTGTACAGCTCCTGATCCAGGAGGGTGACACATGTCTGGCCATCCTTGTCACACACGAAGATCCTGTCATCCACGTCATCCACAAAGTAGAAGTTTCCTGTCAGCCAGTCGATGGCCATCTGCTCAACATCTGGACAGAGACGGGTGAGGGGCAAATGGAAAAAACGGGAAAGATGGGAGGAGGGAGTGAGATATGAAAAAAACAGTGTCAGTATCAGTTTCAGATCCTGTGCTGATTCAATTCACCTGGTCTTGGGCTTCTTGACTGCATGGAGTGTGTTTGTGTGTGCGTGCGTGCGTGTGTGTGTGTGTGTGTGTGTTGGATGTGTCTGATCCATGCGTGTAGCAGACGGGTAAAAGCTCTGACTCATAGTCATATGATGCAGACTGAGCAACCCAAATTAGTCAAAAATATGGCAGTCAGCACTGCGCAGGACCTTTCAAAAGCCACTTGGACAGCTCGCTCACTCACGCACACGAGTTTCTGATTTTCTTGTTACTTTTGGCAGCTTTCTTCACTTACAAAAGAGAGTAACTTCAACGATCAACTGCGCAGCTAATGTGCCTGTCGTTCAATGTCATCTCATCTGACTCATTTGTTCGTCAGCTTGAGGAGTGTGATGTTGCTGTAGCTGTAACTAAGTGACGGGTGTGTGGTTCCGGCTGGGTTTATTTTCCCATGGCTCAGCTCACAGGGAAGACCCAGCTCCACCCGTCCTTCAAAATCAAAACACCTCGACGCACGCACATGCCATCATACACGCACTTTATGGAGCCCAGTTCATCGGGGACAACTCGACGCTTAGGAAAATGAAAAATGTGGACACCCCTACTCTACGCAGACTGTTCTGAATGGAGCGTATCCAGAGAGACCACATAGGGAGAGGCTGAGTAAGGAGAAAAACAGCGACAAAGAATATCATAACAAACTTTATATACCCCTCTCATCTGGCTTACCCCCGCTTCTACAATTCCCTCATATACTCAAGGATCCAGGGCAGCCACACTGAATTTAAGCCAAGGGTTAGAGAAGAAGGTCATTGTTAAAGCTGAAGGAAAGCGCGATATAGGGACACAAGGGTCCAGAATGAAGGATACAGGAGACAGAGAGAGAGAGAGGGAGAGAGAGAAAGAGAGAGAGAGAGCTGGGAGGGGGCCGACACAAACCACAAGACTTATATTTTCACAGCTGCCACAAGCGCTGCTCTCCTTGGTGAGAAGACCGATACCACCGACCTACATCTACAAGCTCAAACCTCATGCACGTAAACACACACAGACACGCTTTTGATGTCGGGGTAAAGCTGTGCTGCAGGGGTCCTCGGTCATGGTGCGGCCTGCGCTTCGGCCGGAGGGGCTCAAAACGACGGTGTGTTGACTGGGGTGATGGAGGCACTGTGCTGATTTAGGGCAGCCCAAGGGGGATCAGGTTCCCTAACCAAGAAAGAAAAGCCTGGGTGGGGGAAATGACGAAGCAGATTCCACGGTCTGAGAGCCCAATAAAATCGCACATAGTGAAAGCTTACCAGCTATGGGCCGATAAATCTGACTGGAATTCCAAAGGAGCTTTCTTTGTTTAGAAAAACTGACACATTTTTTTTTTTTCTAAGGAGACTGGCTAAAGGGGGAGGGACATGGAAGACAGTCAAATATTTCGGTTTCAAGTAAAAGTGAAAAACAGACAAAAGGAAAATGCAGAGAGAGATCCACAGAGTATGTAGGAGGAGGAGAGAGAGAGAGAGAGAGAGTGAAAGAGAGAGAGAGATCTGATTTCCACTAGGGAAACTTGGCCATTGTGCAGCAGCATTTCTGAGGTTTATGGGAATCAGGGGCCATATTCCCAAAGGTGCTCTTAATTTTTAACACAGAGTTCTCTGTTTAAACACTTCCAGCTGCCCACGGCTTCGTTTGCTCACAACACATAGGTTCATTGATCAAACCACAGATGAGCACAGGGGGGAGAAAAGAGAAGATTGTGCAATATTCTAAAAGTTGCTGCCACCTCCAAAAACAAAGGCCTAAAAAAAAAAAAAAAAAATCCATCCCAAGCTCTCGAATGGTCCACCATAACCCCCACCCCCTGCCGCTGGTAAACAAAAATGGCTACAGGGAAGCCAGAAACTTTTCTTCCTGTCCCTTTCCCTCTCTTCTACTCCCTGCATCATCCCCCCCACTTCCCTCCCCTTCGTCTGCTCCCCAGAGGTGGGACGACAGTCTGGATTCATTAACTGCAGCTCTGTCTGTCTAAAGCTACACTATAAAAAACAACACGGCATAATTGAAAGAACAGACCGTGCTGCCTTTTTGGATTTTTTTTCCCCCCACTAAACAACTTGTTTTCTACATGTTCTCTTGTTAATCTCTCTGCTCCCTGTTGGTCTAAATAAGAAAAACAACTGCCAAGCTTATGTCTGGAGAGTGAATTTTGAAATGAGTGAAAGTGAGAGGGTGAAAAACAACCTTATATCACAGTTTGGGGGTACATTATGTGGATCAGTACGTTCTACTCATAATGCAGCTGATAGACTGTATGCGACATGTTTGAATAATCACTCTTAGACTATAATCAAAGGTTTAATACCCGCATCTCGACTCTCAGCTCCGACACCGCAACCCCCAACTTCCCCTTGCAAACCGCCTGCACTCCAAAACACTCCCTTCAAACATCTCAAAGGCATCACACAAGAAAGAGAAACACAGAGGCAAGGAGGGAATGGCAAAAAAAGGGAAAAACAGAGACTTTCCCGTCTATATGTGGCACTGGTTAAGGTCAGGCAGGGGCACGCAAGGCCATGAGGGGAAGTAGGTGACTTAAAAAGAGTGGAAGGCAGGACTTAATCAGTGCACTGCATAGTTCTGCGTTAGTGTGTGTGTGTGTGCGTGTGTGTTAAAGCTGAAAAAGTGTTCAATGGAGAGAAGATCTGAAAATGTGCTGCTGTTAGCCAAGCACCGACTTGCCTTTCAACATCACGTGACCACTTAAGGAGATTTGAGGTCCATGTCTGCGCTAAGCCACAAAGTGTACTGTAGTTACATTACAAGCATGGCAGGCGGTCTAGTGACGGCTCTGGGATCAGCTATCGTTTGTATATACAAGCGGCAAGTGCGGCGCATCAATAGCTAGGTGCTCTTGAGCAAGGATGTGTGTCGGTTTTGTTTCCAGGCTTGCCATAGGCACAGCTCTCAGCACTCTCCATTAGCTTAAAGAGAGCTGACACCTCAACCAGGTCTAATCCACCACTGTTTGCCTGCTCTGTGCCAATCTGCTGGCGTCATGTTGTTGTGCCTCTGCTTCCCCATAAAGGCAGATTATTCACAATCACACCGAGCTTACATCACCACTACTGCATGTTTGCTGATATTCTGAATGGTTTGTATAGCTAGCAAGAGCAAACAGCAGGCACTGGCACATACCTGGGTGAGTATGTTTTATGTGAAAATAGGGAGTGGAAAGTGGGCAAGAGATAAAAGATGGAAAAGGGAATGTGACTGAGATGAGAGTGAAAGTAAAAAAAGAAAGTGAGTGAGCAAGGGGGCATCTGGACAACTCGTTTGCAGCCTCCTAAGGTCATGAGTCACACAACCACAAACACATAATTTCCTGTATGTGCACCCCTGGGTCCTTCCTTGTTGACTGTGAGCAGCCGCACTCACACGTCACCATCCACTCGGCTGTCTGGACCTTCACTCCAAATTACGGACCGAAATGAGAAAGTTAACGCGTAACATCTGCACATTAAGTCTTTTGTACTTTTGTTTTGGAGCATATTTCTTTTTTATTGCCAAATCTCACTCATTGTATATGTGTTGTTCAGCGTTAAACATGTGTTCGGGGTCCTGTGGTTTGGTCACATGACCTCAAAGTTTCCAAAAATAGAGAGATTATGACATGGGCGCAGGGAGGAAAGTGGCTTTTAATTGTTTCCTCATCCCAGCAATATAGAACTAGACTCGTCCCTCAGCATCATTTACACACATCCTGCCTGCGCTCCTCTTTGCAGCCAATCCTCCATTTTGTCTGTGTGTGTCTATCGGCATGCGTCTGCACATGAGTACCGCAACGTGTGGGTGTGCATGCGTGTGTGGGACAGGCTAGGAGAATCCAGCTTGGAATTTCCTGCACATTCCTCTGGTTGTAAATTGTCAAACACATTGCAAGTTCAGGGTCCGGTTACAGCTGCATGATTATGGCGATAGTGATCATCCAAGTTATGTGCTAAGTTAAATCATTTTGATCTGACTTGTTTATCAGCTACGTAAGGAATGGTGATGTGAAATTGTTTTATTGTTCATCTTGCACTTTGGATCAACATACTTTGTATTTTCACCATTCTCAGCACAGCGTTAACACCTCCCATCAGCAGCCAGGAAGTCTCTAAATCAACATGAGACGTTCCAGTCTGTCCTTTACCTTGGGGTGGATGCTGAGACTTCATTGTACCTGTGGTAGCCTGACAGATTGAGAGATGCAATGCATAATGTTCATTTAACAGATGTGCAGTCTGTGATTCTGGGAGAGGACAGTGTGGTGCAGCAGCAGCCCCGGCTTTCATCATGTTGCTTTGAAGTGCAGCAAAAGACCTAAATCATAAATTCAATAGTTTTGAACTTGTTTGATATGATCAGGTTTGAAACAAACATATTTCCAAATGGCAACTCCGCAGGATCTTCATGCTCTGAACTTCAAACACTTGGTAAACTGTCTCAAACAAGACCTGCCTGCCTCAGCTTAGTTTCTGCCATGCTCATGTGTGCTCTAGTCACATGGAACAGCAATCGTGAATAGAGACAAATAAGCTGTGTGCCACAGACTCATTGGCCGTGATCAGTCACGCTGCTTATTTTGAATAGCTGAGAAACAGAAATGAGAACAGCTGATTTGATACACCAGGCATTCTAAATTAAAATAAATTATATTAAAGCTTTGTGGCATAATCATTAAATTGAAAACTGCAACTGAGCAAGTTCTATAAAATTAATTATGGCCTACCATAGGTCTAGACAGTAAGAGTAAAGGGACAGGGTGTTCACTGGTGAGCGGCAGATGAGAGGTGAATATGGAGGGCATTTAGGGTGATGAGGTAAGACCTGAACCTTTTGCCAGGGTGTATTACATCCAGATTGGTGGATTAAATCTAAAGCTGATGGTATCTCTTGCTGTTATGCCACGCTAATCTAAGCACCAGTTTTGGCAACCCTTTGCACCCCAAAGAGGCCTGATTGTTTGCTTATGTTTGTGTGTGAGGAAAAAAGAGAAGAATAAGAGCGGGATAGGGGCATAAAGAGGGAAAGCGAACATGAGTGAGAAAGTGAATAAGTGAGACAGTCAGCAAGTGTGTGAGGTAAGGCTTGTAAATAAGTAAGGAAATGGAAGTGATATATAGTTGTACACAATTTGGCCCTACACTTCCTAAGAGATGGTACAACAGACAAGGCTGGTGATTTATGTGTGTTGGGTGGTGTTTAGGGGTGTGTTGTGACTGCGGCTGCTTTTCCTCTGATTCACTGAGGAGAGTCTGCTCCAAAAGCAGGCCGTGAATTGGCTCGAAATGCAGGCTTGAAGTAGAGGAGTGACAGGGGGAGGGAGGGCGGGTGGGGAGGAGGGATGTGGGGGTGGAGGGCGTTTGACCTACACAGTTCTCCACACACGCACACACACACACAACACACACACACACGTCTGCTTTCACACATGTTTTCTCTTAGACCTCCATGGTCTGTCTTTCAGTTTCCTTTTTACTGGAAAAGAACGCTCCAGTATTTTCTGTAACCAAACATCAGCCATGGAAAAACACAACTGCATTTAGTGTGTTGTAATCCAACGCCATAATAACTGACTCACATGCTGCGCATAAGCGCAGAGAAACTAAAGTCTCCTTACACATAACAGTAACACACATACTTTACTGACTATGTAAATAGAAATGCAAACACACACTCCTAGCCTGAAACTGCAGCCGCAGAACAATCTTGCCAATGTGGTCTCATTTACCATGTATGCAAAACTGGGCTAGAGCATTCTTTAGTACTAAGGATTTCAAAGTGGGTCCGGGGGCCCACAGGGGTCCTTGAGGATCATAAAGGGGGTCATCAGCAAAATGAGAAATAGTCTAATTTCATTATTTAACATAGAAATGGTTGTGATGCAAAAATGTGTGATTATTTTACAGTAACATTATGTTTAAATCTCACCTCTTTGAATGTATTTGCCATTTGTTAAGTATGACATCTTAACAATTTAATATTAATATTAGATTCCCCATGGGTCAAAGTCACCTCAAATGGAGGTCTATGTTAATGAAAGTCAGCGTGGGGGGTCTGGAACCTGAAAATGTTTAGACTCTGCTTTGGAGTACTCTACTGAGGTATAGGTCATGCTGCACTCACTTCTATGGGCAAATGTTGCAAATAACATTATGGCTATTACAGTGTGCACTATAAATGTACCATGGTGAAGTTGAATATTACTGTAATGTACTCACGGTGCAGACTGAGGGAGATGTTGATGATTCTCTCATCTGTGAAGCTCTTCAGATTGGGAATCTTGGCACACTTGAGGTGTGTGGAGGCAGGGGAGTCTCCCACATGGATCCAGCAGACAGTTTCCTGGGCATAGAGGAAGTCCATGGCCGTGGTTTGCTTGGTGCTGGTGGACAGCAGGCTGTGGACTGTGGTGCCACTCAGGGACGTGGCTTGGATATTCTGAGAGTTGGCGATCAGTAGGACGGGCAGACGGTCCACTGGCACTGAAACATAACATGGGCATGACAGTGTTAGCTGCAAACAGTCTGATACAAAGTGGTGTGCTGCACATTTGGCCCTGTTGCTGTGTTCCTGGCAGGTTGTGCTTACCGTTCTTGGCCTTGCAGGAGCGGTTATCTGGCTGGGGCAAGTAGCCCTCGACACAGGAACAGGTGTAGGAGCCCTCAGTGTTGGTACAGGACTGGCTGCAGGTCCCATACACACTGCACTCATCAAAATCTGAGCCACGGAAACCACACATCATTTCATTACTTCACTGAGACACTGTATGCAATTGGCAAATAATCAAGATGAGAGGATAAACTAACAGATGCTCTGCGAAAAATGCCCATCTTGTGTCATTTGTTCTTCCATTCAGTTTTAAAACATTATTAAAACAAAAATAAGTTACATTATTCTAATGAGGTAATTAGAATAGTTACATCAGTGATTACATTTTTAACAGGGTAACGAGTAATCTGTAAACGAGTAAACTAGTGTCTTTCAAAACTAAGATTCTCTTTCCTGTTTAAGGCTAACTTGTTAAGGTGGATGTTTTCTGCACAGTGTGTTTGCCAGTGCATAGTAGAAGTCACCTTTGCATGTCTTTCCATCCTGGCTGATTTCATAGCCACTTTTACAGTAACAAGCGGGTCCTGTTGGGGTCACCGCGCAGCTGTCCTGACAAACCGAGAGAGTGCAGTTGGAGGCAAACTCTGTGGAGAGAAGGAGGGAGGAAGGGCGTGAATTTTTGGGGTGCTATGAGGGTGCATGCAGAACGAGGAGGGAAAGGGATAATAGGATGGCCTGGAGGGAACGTCATGAAGGGGGGCAGGAGGTTCTTGTGTGGGAAGGAGGCATTGATGTTTTCTTCAGGATGTAAATTAAAATCATAAAATTCACTCAGAAACAAGGGAACAACTACATCATTACATTAGTTTTAAATTTAGAGTTTTATTTGCTCATCTCTTCTCATCTCTCTCTGTACCTGGCTGTTTTGAAGCCTAAAGGTGAAACTGAGGAATGGATCACAGATATACTGATGCAAGCATATATTTCACAAATAAAGCATCAGTAAAATTAGCTCACAAATAACATCACCTATGAATACATTTTCACTACACCTTGGAGAGAAGGAACAATCACACTTAATATTCTCGTCTACAGATTGCTATGCTAATTATTTAAGATGAGTCAAATTTCATTGGTTACATGCACTCCAGCGTAGCTCTTTATGATTCCTGGAGAGCCAAACATTAGACATATTTTCCAAAGAGACATCTGTCTTTTACAACACCAAACAAAATATCAGCTGCAAAGTTTAGATACTGTTGATTTCTCCACTAAATTATTGACATTAATGATGAACCAAAAAATACCAAAGCAGTGGGGCTTTGCTGGGAGGTGGACTCTGTGTGTAGCTAAGTAATAATCCATTCATCATGCTGCTATAAACCCACAGATCACACCGCATAGTTTGATCAGTCACTCGGGCTTAACTAAGCCTGCTGCGTGCTATCTGGCACCAGACCTAAAGCTACGGGCATGCCTGCAGGTATGAGGAGCAGGAGAGCTGACGAATGCAACCTGGGCCTCCAAGCTTTGAAGACACTGCTGTTCTAACTTACTAAGGAATATTAATAGCTCAGCAGGCTGCAGAGGTGTGTAAATGCTTGACGTGTGTGTATGTGCAAGGCAACAGATAGTAAGAGTACATCAGATGGTTTTAGATGCAAAGTGTAGGGAGTGAGATGTGTGCTGGTCAGTGTTGGAGGCAGCTACAAGATAAAGGAAAATTCCACCCCCAGATATTCTTACACTTGACTTTATCATCTGTGATGGATTCCAGCAGTTATTACAGACTTAACATTTCTAATTTACCTCATTGTACCCACTTTCCCTCAACCTGCCCAGTGCATTTCTTCTTCAGTTAGTTGTTTGTTACTTTTAGACACTGGAAAACATGACTGGACATGTTGCGTGGAGCCAGTTTTACACGGAGGTGGAGAGAGCATCAACAATAGGAGTGATCAAAACTGTAGGTCAATAAAGTGTCAGGTTTCCAGCTGGGAAAAAGTGAGCATTTCACCACAAAATACATCATGTCTTGTAGCTGCATTGCATCATGTTCTACTGAGACTACTGCCAGTGGAGAAATTGTCATTTCTGCTTCTTCTACTCTGGACTTGAACGGACTGACTGTTTTCCATAATAGTGTCTAGAGGAAAGAAAGCCTTGCTTTCTGATTCTGGGGGAATGACACCAAAACCTCATCTTTACCTTTGGTATTTGAAATGATTGATGAATCTCCTATCAAATTCAGCTGTAGCTGTACTGAAAATATCTCCAACTGGCATTGTCTACAGTTAGCCACTTATCCATGGAAATTACGAAAAACACAACAAAATGAACCCTAAAAAGCAAAACATCACTAATAGCTGTTTTTTCAACAGCATAAAAAATGATTTTGTGGATTTATACTTTTAGCATGCCACACATTCAGATACAATGGGATCTTTGTGTGGTTGGCCAGTGAAAGAAATCAACAAACACCACTGAACTGCATTCACAATCAATCCCTCTGTGACTGTGATCGACCACCACCAAGGCCACACACACACACACACACACACACACACACACATACACACACACACACACACACACACACACATACACACACACGCACAAATCAAATACAATTGGCCAGCGTAAGGACCAATGAAGGGTTTCACTACAAGATGCTATATATTCATTGTGAAATAATTTTTGAAATATTTTACAATATTTTACAAACATAAATGTTTCTGTTCTCCACCAATACACTAGTTTATCAGCAAATGTCCAGAGATGACCAATATGGGAGAGTGGCTGTATATTAGTTCATTTGTGTTTTGGTAAATATCACGTTTTGGAACAAAACTCTTCCACTGCACAAACATCACACCCTACTTTCACACTTTCCAGTCACCTAAGCTACTCATCCTGGAACCAGCATCAGTACAAAGCATATCTTGCGAGATGTGTATCAACAGAGGCAACACTGAGTCACAGCACAGTCAAACAGCCGCAGTCGCATCAAACAAGGCTCAACAGTCACAAGTGATTCACTTTGCCCAGGGACTCAGCAGACAATTCACACTGGCACAACACCTCTGAGAAGGAAGGCGGGGAGTGAGATTAAGCGTTTCTTCAACATGCCACTCTTTCTAGATTAAATCACCACAAACACACACATTTACACAGGGTGTTTGTTTGCCTGCCACAGTTCCAGTCAGCTTGTTGTGCACGAAAAAGCAACAACACACACATCAGCACATTTCCATATCACTGCTGGCTATACAACTATTTTGCCTGAGCAGTCATCTCGTTGCTTTATGTGAGAACGAGCATCTTAGATCATACAAGTTACTCCCTAAAACCACTTCCTCACCGTCAGTTCTCCCAATGCAGCAAATACAATGAATATTACAAGCATGCTACAAGAATACAAGCCCTGTTGCTGCACTCTTGAGACCTGCTGGCACAGTCATGCCTCAAATTACAGACTTTCTGGGAATTTTCCATAACAAGTTGCAGCATCGAGCAACCCAGACATGTTTACAAAGCTGACACAAGCAACAATGTAAACAACCCACCATAACATATAGCACCAAATATCTATTTTGAAACAACAACAACAACAACAACAACAAAAAATGCTATTTTTGTTACGAATGCAAGCAGTCAATACAGCTGAAACAAGACCCCCCCCAGGCCCCAACCCCCACTGAGGCATTTGACCCCCTGGAAGATGAAAGATGCTCTAGGAGGGCACACACTACACACACACACACACACACACTCCCACACACACGCACACCTCAAAGCCCAGCCAGCGTGAAAGTGCATGAAAATTTGATGTCTTTTCCCATGCCTCTCTCTATGTTTCTTTAATAAATATTTCATCCTAGCTCTCTTTTCCTGTGAAGGCATAGTTGGGGAGATGGAGAGATGGGAATGGAAAAGTAAGGTGTCCACCTCAGTGAGGGTACAGGGCCCTCAGGGGAGCGAAAGATGGACATGTCATTTAACTCAGAGTCATGTCCGCGTCTCATGGAATCTATAGTCATGATCCCGTGGCCATGTGAACCTCTAACCTGGGGAAACGCCACACGCTCCACCTACCCATGTGACTGAAACTCTGTGACAGCAATACTGATGTGTGGGAAAAACAACATAAAACATGGAATATCAAAGCAAGAGGAGACATAAAAGGGTTATAAACAGGGGCGGACTGGGACAAAAAATCGGCCCGGGCATTTTGGACCAGACCGGCCCACCACATTCGATAACACACACCTTTCCGGTCTTTTTGCTCTCTTAAATGTGTATACCATCTGTGCAACTCTTTAAAACCATAATGCCATGCAATTAGTTAGCTGTCATCAGCAGTGTTGGGCACGTTACTTTGAAAAAGTAATTAATTATAGTTACTAGTTACTTCTACTAAAAAGTAATTAATTACCAGGAAAAGTAACTATTACGTTACTTTTTTAAAAATTGTTCAAATATGTCAAATTACTTGGCTGCCCCAGTCATACTGGACTATAGTACTATAGTGGAACAATAAAATACAATAGATGAATAGGAATTTAACTTTTTTATTCTATTGAACAGGCCACAACTGGCCAGCACCTATTTCAGATCAGTAAGTGCAGGTGCCTATCAACATGAATGGAGAATGAGCCCAAACTGCACATAGGAAGGTCATGGCGACAAACAAAGTATACCACACAAATCCTTTAAATCTGAATCTGATTCGATTGGTATATATATCTCCCCATAAAGTTAGAACAAGGCATTAAAAAAGGCAAAAAAAAAAAAAAAAAAAAAAAAAAAGAACAACAACAACAAAACCCAAAACAAAACAAGGCAAAATAATAATAACAATAATAATAATGATAATAATAATAATAATAATAATTTAGCACCTGGGTTACAAATTCACAAAAAGAGTACAGAAATGAAAATTACAGAAACGCTAAATGCCACTGTGTGTGTCATCTAGCCAGTGACAGGCAGAATAATAAGAATCACTTCACTGTCATGGTTAACTACGGAAGCCCTAAAGGGCCATACATAAATATATTTTATTTCCTCCGTTTTCTCGTGATAACGAGATAATTCCTCCGTTTTCTCGTGATAACGAGATAATTTTCCTCTGTTTTCCCGTGATAACGAGATAAATTTCCTCCGTTTTCCCGTGATAACGAGATATTTTTCTTCCGTTTTCTCGTGATAACGAGATAATTTCCCTCCGTTTTCTCGTGATAACGAGATAATTAAATCGAGATCTCGAGAAAACAAAGCGATTGTCTTATTAAATTATTGCAGGAAACATCAGTCAGTGTAGCAATGTCAGAGGAGTAGGAGAATTGATCACTGCATCACTTATCTGTTCAATCAAGGCCTGACACAGGCTGAAATAGCTTTATGTTTTATGTCAGGGGTCACCAATCATGTGCCATGGAGGGCCGAGAGGCTGCAGGTTTTCATTCCAACCAAGACCTCCACCAGGTGATTTCACTGATCACCTGGAGCTAATCAGTGAAATCACCTGGTGGAGGTCTTGGTTGGAATGAAAACCTGCAGCCTCTCGGCCCTCCATGGCACGTGATTGGTGACCCCTGCTTTATGTGTCCAAGGAGACGTCAGTCAGCATGACATGTCACGTATGATGGAAATCTCAGGCCTATCACGTTTCATTCATTCATTCAAAACGGAGGGAAAATATCTCGTTATCACGAGAAAACGGAGGAAAATTATCTCGTTATCACGAGAAAACGGAGGAAATTTATCTCGTTATCACGAGAAAACGGAGGAAATAAAATATATGTATGTATGGCCCTTTAGGGCTTCCGTAGTTAACAACAAACTGAGGTAATAAAGTAAAGTGTCCGGTTGGGGAATTAAACCCCCGATCTCCTGCATGGCAGACGGGGGCACTATCCGCTCTACCATGGGGAATTGTGTTCCTCTGGCATTGTTTGGGCTTGTTCTTCGTTCATGTTGATAAATTACGAAAAAGCGAAAAAGTCCGATCGGTTTGAAAATTGACAGCCGCTTTTTTTCTCGCAGTTTCTCTGCGCCACTTTCGCGTTTTCTCTCCATCTCAGTAGATCCTATGAGATAACGTTCGACCCGCATTGCACTGCACACCGGCTCACCGAGCCACAGGCTCGTGATATGATTGGTCCAGCCCCGTGTCAGTGAAGAAAAATAACCAATGGGCCGCAGAGCAGCGTGTCTCAGGGGCCGGCCCGGTGCTGAGTAAACAAACTCTTGCAATGACTTAATTTGCCGAAATCATTATGCAGGCGGGACTAAACTACGCAAAAGGGGTTGTTTAGCAATGTGATTGGGCCAGCCCAGTGTCAATCGGGCCGCTGATCTACTGATCTTACGGTCAGCTATTTCAATAATAATTAAAAAAAAAAAAAAAAAAAAAAAGTGTCGGGGGACTGTCGGCCCACTTAGCACATCGGCCCACCGGGCAAATGCCCGGTGTGCCCGATGGCCAGTCCACCCCTGGTTATAAACAACAATGATTAAAGGTCATTACATCCGAGTGAGTTTAAGTGATTTAAAAGATAAGACAGATTTAGCCAGGCTGACCTCCTCAGGGAAGGTCGTTCCCAAGGCTAGGAGGCCAGATTGCCTCTTATTTTTACAGTACTTAACAGAATAGCCAAAAGGGGCCTGCCTGACGATCTTGGACTATAATTTGGCTCATTTGGTGTGATACGTTGGTGCCAGACCTAAGTGATTGGCAATATCTTGAAATTCGAAATCTAAGACGCTGAAATCATTGTGATATGATATTTTCTTTTTTATTCAAGTAAGAATCTGTTGTGTTTTGTACACACTGCAGAGAGACATTTGCCTGATGGAGGAAAATAGACAGTTTCAGTAAGAAGAGAGAAAGGCATGGGTGACTTTCTCTAGATAAAGAAATTATAAAATTGGCTTTGTTCTGGCTATATTTTTACATTGAACTACTCTTTTAACCTCATCATTAAAACTAAAATAGCATAAAATAAGCTGAATTGCATAAAAAAAAAAAATAAAAAAAAAGTTTCTAGCTGTTAACTTTACATTAGCAGACAAAGTCCTTAATTCATAATGGAGTAATAACAGTTTCATTGAGTGTCTAATTTGACACAGTCAAAGTGCTTTGGCTTTTAATGCAATGAATTGCTGAGTGCTCCTCTGGTCATTGCTTCACTAAAAATGATTTCCCTAAACAATAATTTTTATTGTGCCTACGGTATAAATCCACTCCTCACTTCTGTTTCAGTTCCCTTTTGACTCCTACCCTGTCCCTTACTAATTCATCTTTCCAAATATATATCTTGGTCTTTCACATGATCAAGTTCTCCTTTTTTGCTTTGCAGTAACCGAATCAGCACATTTTTAATAGGGTTCATATTTTTACAGTTCATCTGGAAAACAGATAATCTCAACTGGGCCATTATAACTTGTGGAGACTCCAGATTTGTATTTTCAAAATAACAGTTTCAGCGATTTAGAGCATAAACCCAGTGCATTCATGTCTCTCCTGTTCCACATGCACAAACATGTCTTAAATGCTAGTACCTACACATGGCATGGCTTGGCAATTGTGGCTTTATGGAAAGTAAAGCCAAGGCATCTATGTGCGATTATGCTCATTACATGTGTTACAACACACAAGTCACCACAATCCCTCATTATCACAATCCAGTCTTACTGGCTGTCTATGTTTAGGACAGTCCGGCACTCTGTGCACTGTGTGAAGGTTCAAGATAAGTGAGTCAATCTGTTGCCACCACTTCACTGTTAGTGTGCTATGTCAAGATTGCATGGGTGGGGAATGTAAGGGGAGGATGGTAGTGTGCTCAGAACTATTTGTGCATGCTATGACAAATAGGAAGGTAAACATCTGAAGTTACAGTCAGACATGGTTACCTTCAGACTCAAATATTCTAAGAAATAATCATGATAACTTAGAATAACATTTAAAACTTACATTGCCCTCTTTGACACTCCAACTCACTATAATGCACAGTTCAGAGTCTTAAGTTTGTGAGTTTGTGATAGCGATACCTCTGCAGTGGGGTCCTTCATCCCACCCATCAGTGCAGTCTGGGACTCCGTTGCACAGTTTGCTCATGTGGATGCAAAGCTCTGTTCCCCCACAGTGGTATTCATTGGGAGGGCACCGTGATACACGACTGTGAGGACCTGAAAAACACAAACACAAAAAAAATTGTGAACTGAAAAGCAAGCACAAAGTAAGAAGTGATGTTGAATAACGATCAAATCTGTGCTGTTTACATCAAGCAAAAGATTTCCTGCCTTAACCCTCCCGCTTCCTTCGTCTCCGGGTCCCACTGACCCAGGTCCCACTGAAAAGGAGCGAAAAGGGAGTGGGTCAGTGGGACCCAGAGACGAAGGAAGCGGGAGGGTTAATGACTTCAGGCCAGTGGCAATGGTCCAAGGCATTCTATGACATTATTATAGAACTAAATGTCCATTTTGTTGTTCTCTATCTGTGATTGATGTACAAACAGTGAAGTGAAAGAAATGACCAGTCTTTGGCATCATCTTACATTGTGCACTTCCAGTATTTTTACAGTAGAACCTCAATTATCCAACCCCCCCCGGGAATTAAGGTTTTTCAGATAGCTGAAATTTTGGATAACTGAAACATGCATTAAATGCACCAAAACTTTGGGGGGAAAATCTATATCATGAAATATTACTATTACTAATGTGTTTACAAACACTTTTTTGGTACAAATAGCCTTTAAACCACATGACGAATACGTAGGCCTGGCAGTAAAATTACAGTTGTCCACAAACACTTTGGGACAATGGCAGCATCAAAGAAATCACTGATTGTGGCTGAGGCTCACACACACACACATACATGCAGGAAAAAAAACTGACCAGTGAATAATTTAATGGAGAACAAATAGTCTTTTACCAGCACAAACATTGGGCCCTACATAACAAATATGTAGGCCTACCAGTAGAAGAGCAGTGGTTTTGCATGCACTTTATAACAATATGAAATCACTTGCGACAGCAGTGCACACACATGTACACTGGAACAAGCTAACCAGTGATTTACTGGAGAAAAATAATGCAACAGCAACAGAACTCTATTGATAGGCTAAATAAATTTAAACGAAAAGGACGGTGCAGTTGACTGGTCATTCCAAATAATCAGCGGTGAGTTAATCGAGGTCCTGCTGTAGTTCCTTTTGTCTCAGTGGAAAAAACCATAGCTGTCCACGGACGTGAAACTACTGACCACATTGGTGAGAACCAACAGCTGGGAAGTGTACAGCAAAACACCACAGCAATAACTTAAATAACTAGAATAGGAGCATTTCCTGAATAATATTTGTGTGATTGCCGTCAGCTGATAAAATTATTAGTTTGATTTTGCATTTATGTGTTTATCATTATGGGAGAGTGCATGTTCCATGATGCTCCATGATGACAGCGTGCAAGCGCAGCAGCTACTTCAGGTCCAGTTCACCATGGTCCTGAGGACACACAATTTCATCTCTACTTTGTATATGGCTGAGTTGAAAAGATATAGTTTCTTCTTTCTTCTTCCTCTCAAGAGGTGACTCAGATTGAATCATAATGTGCCAATAATGATCTACAACAAAGCTGAACATTGAAAAAACTGTAGAAATAAAGGATTGCTTTCAAAGACGCCTTATTGCTCGTTCTGCGAATTCAACTGTCAATTTGTGGCTTCTGGTGAGTTTAAGTACCTAGAAACCACAAACAACAAAACCTTATCAGAAAATCAGCTGACAAGGCGCAACAGGGGATACTCCTCCAGCATCAACGGAGGAAGCTCAAGATATCACAGCCACTCCTGATCAACGGATGAATTTTATGAATGAACTATGGACAGCATTATATAAACTGTGAAGATCCTTCAAGTGCAACACTTGCAAGCATCTTCAATTTCAACCTGGAAGACCTCTTCTTCGTGTTCTAAGAAAAAGCCCAAGTGTGCCGTGTGCACTCGTCTTTCAGGCCTTCATTACACTATCTTTGAATAACCAAAAATTCAATCATACAAATCTACAAAACTATCTTTAATATAACACACATTGCAAAGATTATTTTTGTGCAAATTAAGTTTCAAAAGCCTTTTTAGCCTGCCATACACCTACCTACTCCACAAATTTCTCACTTCATTTCTCATTTCAAACAAATGTAGCCTATAAAATTCTAGTTTCTCACCAGAAACAAAAGTTTCCTTTATTTACTCTCTCTAAATAGAGTGAAATTTGTTTCTTGTTTGGCAGGTGGAATGGTTGGCATCATTTCAGAACCATTATATTTTTCTTGCGTTTTCAGTAAAACTAAGGGGACAACCAGTGATTACTAACAGCAAGAGACGCTCAGTTGTAGTCAGCACCCAGTAGTAAAAAACACTGGTTATAGTTGCGATAGATATGCAGTCAATCCAGTTTGTCAATTTCTAAGTGACAGGCATACTAATAGTGATAATAAAATCCCTGGAAATACCCTTTTGTCCTGGAGGTGTCCTGCAGAAGATGTTTAACCACCCCAAACACTTTTTTCATCAACATAAAGCCATTGGTCTCATGCCCTGGACAAAACGAGTCGGTTAAATATCGGCCACTGCCATCAGCGAATGTCATCATATTGACTGATAGGCTGATGGTAGTCAACAAGGCCAATAGCGGCTGATACCGATATTAAATCTGTACATTCCTAGTCTGCACTGCTAACTGGGTCACGGGCTTCCAGCTGACCCTTTATCAAAGAAATGTATGACAACAGGACAAAGAAAAGGGCAAACATGGTTGCCACCAGCCCATGCCTTCCATCTGTTCCAAGAGCTCTTTTCAAGAAACTCTTCCCAGCTTGATGTGTACTCTTAATACTTCCCTTATCAAACACACATCTACAATATCGGTAGTGTTTGTCGCCACCCAACCAAACATACTGTAAATAATAGCATAAATACCCAATCTTGAAGTTGTGCAACTTTGTGTCACTTCCCACTCTGTAGCCTGCAGAATTGTCTAAGTACAGGACACCCACTTCACTGCATAGATACTGAGTGTGGATAAATATAGACAGAGTAACGCAATCTGCCTATAAGACTGCCTGTCCTTCATCCCTTTGCATGAACTCCTTCTGTTCTTGTACCATTTCATGTTTTGTCAAGCTGCCACAGTATGTGGTCAATAAGCATTGCCACCAGGACATATTTATTTTTAGGTCTAAGGTAAATAGTTCTTGAAAAAATAAATCAGACATACTTGCTCAAGGAAAACAGACATGTTTGTTTGGCTTTTTTTTCCCTCATTTCCTAATCCATGCACTTACCTCCTTTCCCAATCATTCTCCCATTCCCTCATCATCAATCACAGTATGGCATTTTTCTTTTCCTTGTCAACATAATAGGCAGAACCACAAGGCAGGAATCCAGGGAGCCATTGTGGCGGCAGAAGATGGCAGCTAGGGGAAACTAGCAGGAGCTACAAACACACTATTATCCTGGTGGGAACTGCATGGGCAATGACTACCTTCTCAACATATATAGCATATACAAATGCAGGCACCCCAGAGACAAAAAAAAAGCATGATACAATAGTATGAGCTAAGACAGGACACTGATGTCCCTGGAGACAGAGCACATGAAGCTAAATAGATCTTAGGTGTGCTTAGCAAAAACTACTTCAACCAAGACTCTATCACCAGACCTAACCCACGATTAATCTGAATATGTACATAACATCCTAGGCCAAGCAGAGATTCCTTTTCTCCTGAGTCATCTTTTTAAGGCAGTCATTTTCTCGGGCGAGGTCTCCTGTCATGTGACCCTGACCTCAGTTTCATTTACAAAACAACTGTGATAACTCAGCACATCATGTTAGAGGACCTTGCATCCCCAGATCCAACAGGTCTATCTCCTGCCTAAACCATGGCGTTTTATATCTCCCACTTACTGTCGACACAGTCCAAGCGTATTTAAATGGCTGTGAATTGACTGTTGTGCAACAATTCCCTCAGACTCCTTGATTGAATGTTCTCACAATCACTCACTTCATGATGATGTGTTTATGGCTGCTATTCACCAGGATAGCCGTGCTGTAATCATGACACTCGCATGAAATCATAGTTTACATGTTCAGCGTGTAGAATGTGGTGTCTATTTGTAGCGTATTTGTCAGCGCCAAACATAAATCTTCAAATGCTCATTGCGTTGTTTGTTTATGTCTGAATCGTGGCAGACAACAGAGTCTTTCTGTGTGTCTCTCATTTATTCAGCTGTTCATAATACACTGACATAATACACTAACATTAGACAGACAGAGCTTAGTGATGCTGGCAAATTATCAGCAAATAAGAGCAGCATCCTGGATCATTTGACTTGCCTCTCAGTCTATTTTGCAAAAACGAACAACAAAAGTAACAAAAGTAAACATTGGCATGTTCCAAATATTAAATAGCACAAACATGGTTATAATAATCTTAACATTTTTTTTTATCGTTTACCCTAGATGTGCACAAGATGATAGAAAATTTTTTTAAACTGATGACTTTCTCCAAGGGATCCATCTCCCTCTACCCATATGGAAAGTCAAACTATTAGCCTTGGCGATCTCTACTCTTCCCTCTCCCTCCTTTCCTATCTCCTCCCATCTTTCTCCTTCTAACATCTGTTGACCCATTTAAGAATATAAGGGGGAGGGCAATGTGTGGAAAATGAACAAGAAAGAAAGAAAGAAAAAAACTGAAAAAGAGAAGGGAGCGCGAGAGCGAGAAAGGGGAGAAAAGCGACAGAAGACAAAATGGATCACCTCATCCACAGGAAGTGGACAGAGCCCCACAAGGCTCCATTCTAGTGCGAGCTGGCAGCGATTGGCAGGACTGCAGTGGAAAAGGCATTGCTAATGTGAATTAAACAGGGCCTTTTATTGAGCATTCCTCTAGTGTGAGTGAGCCAGGTTAGAAGCCCAAAACCGCCTTCTCTTTGGGAGAACTCTAACAACACTAACAGCCTGTATTTATTCTATTTCTCTCCATCAGTCATTCATTAGATAACTATTTACTTGTTAACTGTAGAGTCGGTGGCTCTCTACTTAGCCGCTCTCTAGTTAGATGTGTCAGTTTCTTAGTGAGACAGATCTAGACACGCTAACTGGGACTGGATCAAATAATCTGTTCCTTAGCTCCATTAGCGTGGTAGAGCCAGGGAAAGGGAAAATAAAAGGACCCTGGTGTCTCCATCATTGACCCTGTACAGGATATCTTTGTGATGGTGCCAGCAGATCAAAACTGAGGTTGGTAGAGTTGACCATTCTTTTCCTATGGAGAACCACGGTTTGTTCCAGGGTTTCATTCCTCTACCACAGACGTCACAGAGACGTCAGCAGACACTAGGACAGAGTTAACTTCTTCCATATAGGTCTGTGTGACTCAACAGATCAGTCTGAGGCTGTATATACACACTTAACATCAGCTGTACTTCATTCCAAATCACAAACCAGTGATGGGGTTGACTTAAGGTACCTTTAATGTTCACAGACAGTTCTGTACAAGGGAGAAAGATGAATACCTGATGGCTTCTTTCCAAAGCCTACAGAGTCACTTTTGGAGCTAAACAAAGCCATTCTTCTTTACGCATCTATCAAAACAAGGGGAAGGCGGATTTCAAACACCTTGCACGAGTGGAGTCTTTAAGCCGCTCCACATAGAAGCAGATCACATGCACTTGTCCAGGCTGAGGGGTGAGGGGTGGGAGGGTAGTGAGAGGTGACAGGAGAAATAAGGCCATTGTTTGGATCACACAAATCGGCTGTGCCCCCCTGTAAAGCAGGCTGAGCTGCCGTGTTGCAAGCAGTGTCACATGGCGTGCAACCCCTAGCATAAAGTGTGGCATGGCCACGTGTGGGGAGCACTGAGGAGAGTCAGGGTGATGAGATGAGGACTGGCACTTTCAAAGTCAATGCTTGTCAGGATTGGCATTTGAATACTTCTCCTCAGTACTTGCTGTTGGACCACTGATAACTTTCTAATTTGTTTTTCAGTGAATAACATTTTGTAAATGAATTAAACTAGGAAAAAGTTTCCTCATTAGTATCTCATTTCTTATAGTCCCAGTAGTAGACCAAGGCCTGTCTGGGCCTGACTGAGGATCTGATTGAGCCCAGATCCTGGGTCTGGTTCAGAATGTCCCTGAGCTCAAAGCTTGTTAGGCTGTGGGGATTTTCCATTCACCAATGCATGCCTCCAGTCCATATGCTAGTCAACACAATGCTCATTCAACCAATGACAAACACAAAAACAAACAACAAATCGCTGCCTGTACTTGAGCAAAACATAAAAGGGACGTTAAGCAGGCCAGAATGAGGCCTAATGAAGAGAGCAGCAGGGCTGCTCATTTGCTAGGCCCCTTGCACAGCCACTCACTACCTAGTATTTATCAACATGGCCAACAGCAAATGAAAAGATGTCTGATACATACAGGTCCAGACTACATAAGAGCATTCTACTCTGGACCTGGGCACTGAAGAGAGTATCTGTAAACCAACAATCATTTGACAATTGTGGAAAAAAATAGTACTTTTCAAGCAAAATCAGCCATCCCCAAACACATTAATAATTTAATATGTTGATCCACAAATACACCTCATAAATAAATAAAGTGGTGTGCCCAGTATACTGCAAGCAGCACTTAATGACACTGTACTAATAGTGGGCTTCTCTGACCACTAATGACCATATCCTGACAGGCTTGCTAGCCCTTCTTGTGATGCCCCTGGCCCTGGGTCCAAATGACACATTCTTGGATGAGGCACCCGAATCTTGAACTCAGCAGCTCAGAGGCACCCCTGACTTCCCCCTGCCTGCCCTGCCAAACAAACAAAACTCCAAACAACTAGGACACGGCGTTGAAATACGACACAACAACTCCAACGAGTCTGCTGTAATCTCCTCTGAGTGAGAATAGCCTGGTTAGCATGGGACTTTGTATTTTGATGTTGCTAGTCAACACATCATAGCCTTGTCAGCAAGGTCATGGGCAGCCAAAACAGCAGGCACAGCAACAGTGCTGTGAGTAGCACCAGCAGAGCACTGTGAGTAACAATGGCTACACCTCAGCTGTTAGTTATTTCCCTGACAGCTTCCCTGTAAACATTTCATTCTCCAGATGAAAAAAATACCACATGCATCTGCCAGCCTCACCAAACCACCGGGTGCCTCAAAAATGGAGACAGACCGATTAATTTGGCCGATATCTGGCATTGTGAGATAATCAGAGTCAGCTGATATCTGTGTTCAAGGCCAATAAACAAAAAATGCCTGCAGGCACATCTGCAGGCAGCCTCATCACTGTGGCTGCTGATAAATGCTGTTGTTAAGTGCAGTACAGTTTTATATATTTTTCATTCATACATTTAGATTTTTGATTACCTGTGGACATTTATTTAGTTGATACATTTGTCATTTAAAATAAGAGCACTGCAGACAGCTGGCAGACTTCAGCAAACAGGGACAATATAGACAATAATATTAAAAAGTAAATGATCCTTTAAGTTCAGGAATGTAGTCATTATTTGGTATTTTTATTAAATTGTTCCATTTTATCAGATGCAAAACAACAACAACAATGACAACAACATGATATTGGCATTATATGGGCACTGGCATCAGCCACTGAAAAACCCTTATCGGCTGCAATTCGTTTTCTCCAGGCAGGCAAGACTGTTTTGGTACAAATATACAGAATAAATTGAGTGCAATGTGACTATCTGGGGCCTTAACGGTGGTGGCTGACTTGGAGTATCTATGCGCCCACCCTTAGTGGCCACCCTGCACTTGGTGGCTGAATGTCTGGTCTCTGGCCCACTGCTCACCCCCTCCTTCCCTTATACCGCATTTACATTCTGTCCTGGGGGGCTTCTGGGGTGGCTGGCAGGGTGACAAGCAAAGCAGGAAGGCTAAATCCAGCTCTCGAAAGCACAACAAACTCAGCCTTCTCCAAACACAGGAGCACCACTGCTCCTCGGGGCAGAGAAACCACTAAGCAGACAGCTCTATCAGGAAAGTAAATCAAGTTAAGATAGCGCCAGATTGGTACAGGCCACCTGATGTCTTAATACCAACTAGATTAGGCCTATATCAGTGCTGCAGTCTAGGTTGTGAAAGAGACGAAAGACAACAAACGCACAGAGGAAATCATTCGTCAAGTTTCTGATGGTTATATCATTCACCACAAACACATAAACACACACAGATATACACAAACACATGCACACCTGCTTCCTGGGGAGCCATCTATAAAGCTCATCCATAAAAGGGCGGATGACAAAAGTTCTTATCACACCTCTCTCCATCTCTCTCTCTCTCTCTCTCTCACACACACACACACACACACACACACAAAGCAAAATGAAAGAAAATAGTCCTATTGAATACTGAAA
The DNA here is from genome assembly GCF_902150065.1 of Myripristis murdjan. Lineage (NCBI taxonomy): Eukaryota > Metazoa > Chordata > Actinopteri > Holocentriformes > Holocentridae > Myripristis > Myripristis murdjan. Next base: position 20,797,722 of record NC_043984.1, read on the forward strand.
TAAGTTCTTTAGAAGCTACTCTATTTCTGAGATTGAACACACTCATTCTTCTTTTCATTTGCCACACAACCGAGTGAGGATTAACGTAAAACTATTAACACTGTGCAAGTTTGGGAGGCCACACTGCTGGCCGCGAATGACTTAATATCTGACAGGCACTTAATCATCGCGGACTTTGAGTAAGTTCTCACCCAGAACACATGAGAATAAGTTGAATCACCCACCAATCAAAGATAAAGACCTGCCTTCTCTACACGGTGATGTGAGTATGGAGCACAACAGAAAACAAATTCAAAGACAGAGGACTAATTAGCCCTATACAAATGACAGGAAGAAGATAAAACAAAGAATAGTGGGACAAGAGAAAGAGAAACGAGACATGAAACCTGAGGCGACAAATTAAAACACCTACTGCAGAAGACAATCTGTGTGTTTAATAATGCATCTCCCTCCATTCAGGATATCGCCACTTGTATTACACCACCTCCTGATTAGAGACAAGGCGGGGAGGAAGAGAGTAGAGCCACAAGGCAAAGCCAGGTGTTCGGTGACTGTCTGTCTGCAGCTTGGCAGTGAGAGTGGGGGTAGGGGCTTTGTTTCCCCATATGATTATACTAGCATTGCAGTTCATGCTCCTCATTGTTCTGCATCATACTGTCTTTTAGAGCTGTACCCGCTCTCCTTCTTCCTGTCCCAGGCTTGGTCCTCTCCCACCCCTCTAAGGGTGCCTCCGGCCTCATCTCCCCACCTCCCTCCTCCTCCTCCTCCTGACCCCTTCTCCAGAGAGCCCTGCTGAGATTACATAATGGTCTTTTTAAAATTTAAACCCCTGACACGCTTTTCTTGGCTGCACACAGGCTGGGCTCTCTTGTCCTGCCTCAGGGGGCCAGCTTTGCCCTCTCCGCTGCCCCAACCACAGCCTCCATCTAAAACTGGAAGACTGGTGGCCGATAAATTACATCCATCCCCCACACCCTTAAATAAAGCACCCAAATAAACTTCTGGACCACATCATGATTACTGTTGCCATGTAAGTGTGTAATAATTATGATTTCAGGACCCATTCATTTTTTGAATATGCACATCTTTAGTACTCTTTGCTACTGAAGGACAGGCTCACATGAAAGATGAACAGTTTGCACCAGTTTATCTTTGCTGGATGGACTTAGAGATGATTAGAGCTTTTGGGTGTGACCTTTCTCTATCGCTAATTGTTGCCCTTTTTCATGTCACACAAAGATTACAGTTATGAGACATTTGCAAGATCTTACTGCTGTAAAGCAAAAATGAGCATATATTAGTAAGATCTATTTTTTTTCTTTTTTCTTTTTTTAATGTATAAATCATTGTATTGTATTTGTATTGATGAATTATGATTTTACTTTTTTTTTTCTTTTCACATGATATTTTCAACTTGAACATTTAATATGTATTTGTGATTTTTGTACTGTGTGTATCTTAACATTAGTATTTTTTGGGGTGTGGTTTTCATATAAGCCTCTATAGGTTTCTGACCATACCTCACACATATTTTTCTTGTTTTTTGTTGTTGTTGTTGTTGTTGGTTTTTTTATGTGATTCCCTGTCTTTCTCTTTTTTTGTATGTGTGAAACAAATAAATGAAATGAATAAATGAAATCTAGTTTAGATGTCTGAGATCTAGTAAAACGATTTAATTTCAAAAAACAATGATTTTTGAAACATAATAGCATCCTATTTTGAAAGGTCTTCCTAGGAGCTGGCACATTAACAATCCCTGCAGGTCTAACATCTCTGCAAAACTCACCAGATTAAACATGCAAATCAGTCTTTCTTATCTTTTGATAGGAGTCAGAAGTCCAGGCGCCAGACGTACATGACATCATGACATTTTCCAATTATAGTCTGTATAATGCATCTAAAGCGCATGATTCCAATAACATTAGTCCAGTATCATTTGCCAAAATTCACTGCTAAATTCACTGAAAGTTTTAATATTCAGCTTATTTAATTCTCTATTCAATAATATGCCAGTGCTGCTTGTTAATTTTCTGTGTCATGTATACTGAGGGCAAAATGGATCATGTAACATATTGGGAGACATTCATATCTTGTTGCTGATTTGGTTCCAAACCATTTATTGTCTTAATAGGAGCTCATGTTCATATTATTGCAGGAATATCACCTCATAAGAGTTTATTTGATTCACAGACTAGTGTATGCTCATGTACACATATCATCTGGCCTCTGTGTGCTGACCAAAGACTTTTATGACTCCCACTGGCTCTGCTGGTCACAGGTCTGTTTCCACATGATGTAATGAATGCATGGGTGTTCATGTGCATGTGTGTGTGTTGGGGTTTGCCCTTATATGTGAGCGTTTGTGTGGAGTGCACAGTGTGTGGTGCCTTTGCATTCTTCCTTTGAAGGGCAGGGTGCCTGCTTTATTTTCTGCACATGAGAAACTGAAAGACACGGTGTATGCATGTGTGTATGTGTGTGTGTGTGTGTGTGTGTGTGTGTGTGAGAGAGAGAGAGAGAGAGAGAGAGAGAGAGAGAGAGAGAGAGAGAGAGAGAGAGAGAAACAGAGGGGGAGAGAGAGAGCAGACTGTGCACACATTCACTCACACCTGCACCACGTTCTTGTAGGAACAAGGTGCTGGGAGACGAGAGACTCTTTTATGTTGAGCTAAGGTTGTTTTCCTTGACATGTTGATGGCTACCTGGATTGGATGGTGGTTGTTTAGTGAGCGCTTCTAGGAGACGGTAGCAAGATCAAACACATCAGTTTCTGTTATGCATCTGAGCAGCATAACCGCTGACTCAGTAACAGGGTCAATCGTCTGGTCCATGATACCATCAATCCATTATACATCAAACAATAAAATCACCCGTATCTATGAGAACAATCCCTGCACGTCTAACATCTCTGCAAAACTCACCAGATTAAACATGTAAATCAGTCTTTCTTATCTTTTGATAGGAGTCAGTAGTCCAGGCGCCAGACGTACATTACATCATGACAAATTATGTTTTTCCCGTGTCAAAACACGCTCTGAGGCTTGCTGTTACAAAAGTGTTTCATCTCCCAAAGGGCTAATTGCAGCCTAGGTGGGAACTGCCTGTTAGACTGCCTTATTACAGGCCAGGGGTAGGGGACGTCATTTAGCGTTACGCACTTCCTGTGGTTCCAGGGCACACTCAGCGCACGTGGGAATATTCCAGAGCTCTAATAAAGCTTGTAGACTGAGGAGATGGCAGCTCCAGGGTAGGCAACACCCTGCCTGAAAGCTGTGTACCGGACTGAGGCATTACCAAACTACAGTAAAAAACTAACACTTTGCTTTTACCTTCCTTAGAGGCCATTAAATGATCCATAGATGGATTCAGGATGCTGGGCATAGTCCTGTAGCTTGATATAGGGCATATGCCTGTGAGATGGTTTTGGATCCCTCTCTGCCTGTCTGACCCAGCGCCCCGGGTACAAAGAACAGCATTGTGGGGGATACACAGCAGGGCAAAGCAGCTGCACTGGACAGTGGCTGACTTCACTGGCAATAGCCAGCACCCCAACAAAGGCCACTGTGAAGCCCCGTCCACATGAGTGAATAAATAAACCTCTCTCGTGCTATCTTTCAAACAGGAGCATCTGCAAAACCGCCCTCACAAAGAGCACATTTATCCCAACAGTAAAACAACGAAAGTTACTGGACATATGGCTGGTACACATACAGTTTGGGTTACATGTCAGATGTCCATAAAAAAGTTATCTTTCAGCAATGTGCGTTTTCAGCAGTTTCTGTCATCATTGCTTCAGTGCAGTAATACACAGAGAAAAGTAGATTTTTTTAATGTCATTATTACAGTATTTCCAGAGGTTAAGACAGGTTGGATTTTATTTGGTTTGAATTCATAATATGCGATAGCCATTAGCAACCAGCATCTGCTGTGCTCCAGACTTCATGCTAATGAAGCCGACTTAATGAATCCAAAGATCCAAAAGTAACCTACAATCCCAATGAATCCCACACAAACAGACTACCTAAGCTCCATCCTCTGTGCTTTGATGTATTTTGAAATGCTATTACTTCAGTCTCTCCAATGCACTCAGCAACGTTCCTCAATAACAATTTCGACCAACCCTAAACTCAACAAAAATACAAAATTTATTAAAAAAAGCAAAGATGAGCAATGATCCTCCAGCTTATGGCCGCTCTCCTGTCTCTCTGACTCACTTCATGTGTTTTCCTCACTGCTGCTGTGGAAAGTCGGGTCCCATCTGTCCTATAACTGTCCTATAACTGTTGTTTTTGAGAGCTGAGAGTTTTGAGAGCTGACAATGTGGTAGTGGGAGTTGCAGGAGACAGCGGTATGTAGTCACTGTTGTTTCTGTCCCAGATAGAGACACGGAAGGAGGCTGGCCCACAGATGAGAAGGGGGAAAGAGCAGGTTGTGAAAAACAGCAGGTTTCTCCATTGCTGTGGGCGAGTCTCTAATGACTTCCAGACCCACTCGCATACAATCTCTCCCCTCCTTGTCTAGACTACAGCTACAGCGCTCTACCCTGGCCTCCTAGACTCTCACTCAAGCCACCCCCCCCCCCCCCCCCACCCCCCCCCCCCCCCCCCCCCCCCCACCCCAACATGCACACGTACACACACGCACACAGAGTCCCTACCCCCCAACACACCCTGAGCCCTGTTTCCTCTTAGAAGACTACAGGCATTTCAGTCTGAGAGGCTGACCAAAAAGACAGTGCTGCTTTCATTCCCTCCCCAGGGATTCAGCCTAAAAGGATCTCAACTCTAATGAAGACTTTGAAATGACGGCTGTCTTTTTTTAGTTCCTCTTGCTTTGGTTTTGTCTCCTGACTGCCACCTCTGTGGCTCTGAATGTAGAAAGAAATCGCATCTTTCAAAGAAAGACAAACTTTGTAAATCTCCTAATTGGGCATGACCAGACTGTTTAAAGACAGAATGACCTCTCTCACTCACTGATAAAACATCCCATTGTTTCCTCCAGCCAGGGTATGGTTAGTCTATTAAATCTAATTACCCGCCAATCTAAATCTGTTTACCAATGACTGCTTTTAAAATCTGGTAGGTGGGATAAATAGCAGGAGCAGCATATCAGTATGTGCCATAGTCTCTACAATTGTGTTTTAAGAGGCACAACAGTGGATTTACAGCCATCTTTATACTACCAACATAAGGGCTGTTTAAAAACTGGAGACTGCAGCTGTTGAATGAGACTGCAGCTAAATCAGTCATATAAGTCGTACATCTTCCTACACAGATAGGTTACACATGTCACATGTATGTAATTTCCACATTAATATAAAACAGTATGGCTGTGCATTTATTTGTGATGACACATTCTTACACAATCAAATTTAATGGAGACTGTATTAAAAATTACTTTAAATTTACAGAAACGGTCTTTAGGATTAGGTGATGAAGTGTGAGCTTTAGATGCACTACAGTATTATCTGCTGCATTACCTACATAAAATCTCCTAAACTCACTTAGCTACGGGTGCTTAAAATTTAATGATACCAAGTAGGGATGCACCGATATGGAAATTTTGGCCGATACCGATATCCGATATTAATATTGCTGTTATGGCCGATATCCGATATTTACCGATATCGATATGTTTTTTTTTTTTTTTTTTGGAGTGGATGTTTACCAGTAAGCGTGACTCCAATAATTTAACAATGTTAAATTATTATTTGTTTTAAAAACGTAAATTACTAATCAAACAGACCTAACAATTCAACTACCAATGAATGAGCAGTAGCATGCATGCGATAACACAGATTGAATATGAAAAATAAGCCGAAGTGATACCTCTTCTCTGAATAGACAAGCTAAGCCAGTGTGCTGCTGTTGGCCAGTGAAATTAGAGCAGAGTGGCACCTCTTCGCTTTGTTACACAATCTATGCCAGTGCGCTGCTGTAGCTGGAAAGTTTCTTTGCTTTTCGGCTCGTGCGGTGCCGGTGCAGTTATTATTATGTCAAATTCCGTGTTAAAAATAGATTGTTTTATTTGGCAATTCTGTCCACAATTCTGTGATCGATAAGTTATTGACCTGGCTTTTGAATTGTCCTTGGCAAATATCTTGGTTTGGTCGAGTACTTGTTGTATTGGGCTCCCAGCTGTGGCGGTGGCTGCTGCTGTTTTCGCTTTTGCCTGCTGGCTAACGTTAGCAGCATTAGCTTTCTGCCATTGGCTGTGAACTTCTGGATGGCGGTTTTTCAGATGAGATAATAAATTTGTAGTGTTGAATGACTTGACGCGGCATCCTCCTCGCATTACCTCGACTTTGCAGGTGTTGCATACTGCTTTTCGAGTATCTTCTTTCGACACCGCGAAAAACGACCACACCGCCGACATTTTTTTTCTCCTCTTCATTTTAACACCCCACAATCCTGGGCTGTTTATGTCACTGACACGTGCCCAAACAAATACCGCATGACCAAATCCCCCTCCCCCTTTCTCTCCCTCTCACCCTCCCTCTCCCGACACACATACACAAACAGCAATTAAACGGATATAAACATCGGTTGTTAATATCGGTCCAGTTTTACTCATCTGACCGATGCCGATATGTTAAAAAATGACGAACATCGGCCGATACCGATATTAATGCCGATATATCGTGCATCCCTAATACCAAGTGTTCATAAAATGTAGGTTTCTTCCACCACCCTGATAATTATCTACACACTGAGTGGTTAAATGTCAACCAAAGATCGTTGAGTAGTGTGAGTCAGATGCAACCAGATCAGTGAAATCTACACAGGAATACAGAGAAGCAAACCACAGCCAGAAATATAACTTCACATAGGCACGGAAGCATACCCACAGTATCCGGATACAAAACACCACAAGTTATCAAGTTTGAGAGACTCACAAACGTCAGGCTCCTCGTCTGAGCCGTCTGGACAGTCCTTCTCCCCATCGCAGCGCCAGCCCTTGGATATACACGTTACCTGGTCTTTGCACACAAACTGCTTCGGGCTGCAGGTCTTTGGGGCTGAAAAAGACACAAACGTGAGAGGGAGAAGTGAATTAGTTAAAAGGCTGATGATTGTGATTCAAAAAAAGAACGAGTCCTTTTGTCACTGGTGATCTTTATTACTGTGGTCTCATTAGCCAGCGGGGTCTGTTGTGTTCAGAGTCAATAGTGGCCCTCACTGGCCCTAATTAGGTTCTGGAAAGTTGTTCTTCAGAGCAAGGAATAGAGAAAGCACACACTTGCACGGAGAGCCTGATGAGTTTTTGCATAAATTTGTTGCACCTTAATATCCAGGTCAGCGTTCCCATGCCAATACCAGTGATGCAACTCGTCTAGAGGGATATCAAAGAACATCTTGTTCAGTGAGCTGCCCCCTATCCTCCATTTCCCCCTCAATCTATCCTTCCAAAAGGAAAAAAAAACAAAAACTGCCCACTCGATCCACTGCCAAATGGAGGAAAGTATTCAAACTCACACCAATTTAAGTTCTTTCCTGAACAGCACAGTGCATAGACAACACACACACACACACACACACACACACACACACACACACACACACACACAAGCAGCAGAACTGTGTCAACCAGGGGCATTCAGGGCACGTTTTTTGGCGAGTGCTATGGGTCAGACCAGTGATATAACAGCCCACAAATGACTGGTGAGAGGCTTTTGGATACATCGTGAAATTCAGTCTGAACAGAATTTTGTTATATATAATTAAATTATATTCTATAGGGTACTATAGAGTGGACTGAATGGGTCCAAAATTCAAGTTACAGGTTCAGTTTATGTTCATGTCATCCATGGTCCATTTTTATTCAACTTCCTGAATAAATATTTAAAACAGCTCATCTTCCTTGAGAAGCAGATTAATCAAAGTAATTCCAATTTTCTTTAAAATCACAAATATTTCTCTTTGACATGTAATACAAACTATTTAAAATACTAGGCCTATTTGATCATTTTTATTTTCTCTACCCCTCTAACTACCCTATAACTACCCCTATAACTACACACACACACACACACACACAGACTCAAAAAAAAAAAACAAAAACAAAAAAAAAAAAAAACAGGCTGGTGGTGTCCACCATCAATGTCTCAGGTCAACAGTAAAACAGACAACTGCAATAATTAAAGTGACATTTCCCAAGTTGAGGAAATGGGTCTCCACCCACAAAACAGGTTATTTTCCACCAAACACAATAAATCTGTTTAACCAGGCAGTCGTTCAAATCTTTTGTAAGCACTGTATTTTTCTCAACAGATTTGGGGTATTATTATAGCCGCATGTAAGAGTCAAGCGAGGTAACAGAAAAGAGTGGGCACTCGGTAAAGCAGGCCTTTTTATAATACAATATCTGGACATATGGTAATGAATACCAATCAGACACTGATGCATTTTTAAAAATATTCATACATGTAGACTATCTGACAGCATCATATTGTGGGCTGGGAGAAGAAAGGCCATGTTGGGACTCTATAGTAGCTATAAGTGGATTAGCCAAATGGAAAACAAACCTGATAAAGTCTTGTTCTATTATGTGCTCCTCATGCAAAACATTACTTTTTCCAGAACTATTTATTGATTAAAAAAAAAAAAAAAAAACAGCAGCAAAACAACAACAACGTTTTGTCAGTTGACATTTTAAAATGTGCAAGAGAAGAGATTTCACTCATGGATTGTCCTATTGTTTGAATATTTATCACCAAGCTGTGACTCAACTAGTCTTTCAGTAGGCTACAAGCTGAGCTCATGCTTTTTTTTTTGTTTGTTTGTTTTGTTTTGTTTGTTTTTTTTGTCTCTATGCCTCTCATCTGCATCAAGCATAGGGACTCTTTTTATTCCTACCCCCATTTATAACTTTCTGTGGCATCACTATCATTCAATTAAACACCAGCAGTCTGAGATCATTGTTCCAACACCTTTGAAACCCCCCATCGCCCCCCTCTGCCCCACCCGTCCTAGCCCCCGAGGGGTCTGATCATTTACATTTCTGCCGCTGTCATTGGGAGAGCAGCGTCTGGATGAGCGTCAGCGCCTCCCTTATACAAACACGGATTTTCCAGAGTCAGCTGCTTGGGCCAAAATATAAGGCACTGATTGAAAATGGTGATGTTATTGTAACCCTGAGACTGTTTAGGCATATAGGATGACAAATAGGACAGGGGAAAGGATAGGATAGGACAGGGTAAAGGACAGGATGAAGCAGGATAAACAGGATGACTGGAATTACATTTCAAGCTAGCCCCCTAACTCGTGGGTGAAGGGAATCTTGAAATGGTGCTCAACCTAAATACCATGAATTCAACCTGACATCTTGCTGCACACATCCACACACTCCCTGCTTATCCTCTTCTTCCTAGCACTGCTGCCAGAGCACTCTGAGTGACTGAGCATGTGTGTGTGTGTGTGTGTGTGTGTGTGTGTGGTTGTGGTGGCGTTGGGGAGGAGGGGGTCTCTCTCTTTCCCTCTCTCTCTCTCTCTCTCTCTCCCTCTCTCTCAGAAGTCACAAGGTTTTGAATTATTCATGAAATGCAACTGGGCTTGTGTGTTTCCTTTTAGCAGAGCTCTTTGGTGTGTCTGTGTGTGTGTGTGTGTGTGTGGGTGCGTGCTCGTGTGCGTGTGTATTTGTTTGTTTGTTTAAGGATATCAACAGCAGCCACAGGAGGCAGATAGTTGTCTGTTGTATGTTCCTTTAGATGCTGACATGCTTTCACTTGGCATGTTGTTAACTTTGCTCCCCATAATGGCTGTGGGAGGAGACTGAGGAGTTCACACCAGCCTCAGACTCAAACACAAGATGCTGCTGACAGAAACCTACCAGAGAGAGAGTAGAGGAAGTAGGTCAGGAGGTTAGCTAGTTAGTGTTGAAGACAGTTGCACTGATGTGTGTAACTGTATTGTGTCTGGATGAGTTATCGGCACACAAAGGAACAACTCTTGGTGATGTGGACTCGTGTGTAAAGAACACTGAACCCTCTTTCTGTATCTGAGACTCACTGGTGTGCTACCAATAACCACCATTGTTTTGTTTGTTTGTTTGTTTGTTTGTTTGTTTTACGGGCCATACACACAAAAACCAAACTGCTTTCGTTCATACCCCGCTTGGGCTGGACCCCGCCCGGGCCTGCACTTTCTCCTCTGCGGCCAATGCTAAGCCCAATTGATCCAGCCAACAAACTACCCTGCCTCTTTCTCCCTCCTTTTGGTATGATATATACATTAGAGCATGGATAACCACATTCAGACAAAAATTCATAAATTATGTTTGGGTTCGTTCATGTCAGCATTATTCTATTGAAAAATGATGGACCTACTGTCTGTCCTGGGCAACTTCCTGAACAGTGCTGGAGTTTACGCGATGACGCTGATGGCAACACGTAGGCTATTTCAGGCGGTAACTGTAACATTGTGATGGAGGACAAGCAAAATCTCGGGCTCAGGTCGGGTTTGGACACAAAAAAGAATGACTGTCAGGTTACTGTGCTCCCGTCTCGGGTCGGGCTCAGACAAATTTATGCGGCCCGCCCTACACTCTGTAATACCCACACACACTTGTGTTAGGGATTGAGTTGCCCTAGACCGCTTTGTATCAGTTCAGTTTGGCTCACATCTTGTGCAGGTGCATTGTCACAGACAAGACAAAGACAAAGAAAAGTGTGCCTCTTCAGGAATAAGAGCAGAAGTACCATGTGTAGTTCTGTCTGGTGTTCTAGTTGAAGGTTCAGCGGCTTACACCCCTTTTACTCTGACCTAAAATCACATTATCATCCAGGAGAGGACATCCAGGTCCAGTGTGAACAGGTTAACCCGGCATTTCAGTCCCACATTCTGAATCCTTTTCTTGTTTGAAGAAGAAAGACAAAAGGAAGGATGAGGATGGTGAGGATAGAGAAAGGGGGTAAATGGGTAAACAGAATACGATGGTTATGATGAAAGATTATCAAAGAGAATAAAGAAGATAGCCCAACCATAAGAGCAAATGAGGCAGGGTGTAAGGTGGGATGAGATAGTGATGAAGTGCTAGTCAAAAGGGGAAGGGCCCTGGCTGTGCATCTATCCTTGGTCGGCTGGGGACAGGCCTAGACAGAGGATCTGAGAAGAGGCTGAGCTGGGCTGGGATACTGAGATGGGATGGAGGAATGTCACACATGCTATCAATGAGCTGCCTGTATGTTTACCCAAGCGGAGGGTGTGTGGAAACGCTTTGGGGCATCGCCATTTGGACTGGATCACGAATCTCCTGCCCTCTATCCCCACCACTGTCTGCTCTACTCGTCCTCCAAGATGAGCTCAGTCTGGAGAGGGGAGGAAGCGCCCTCTCGTAAGGAAAACACACGCCTCTCCCCCAGCCACCAGCCCCATTTCCTCCAGCACCCACAGCGGTGCTATAAATAAGTTGGAGGCCTGCCAGGGAAACTTGTGACGCAGGGCAAGACCAACCAGGACACTACAGAGCTCCAGCAGACACTGAGACTGCCGCCTCATCACGCACCACTCAACAATGGGTGAGGTAAAGGAAGACTTCAAGTACTGCCAACACTGGTGCTGAAAGGCAGCTTGAGGAGTGTGGCATCCAGGCCTCATACCCAGCAGGGAGAGCAGAGCAGGACCCAAGGAATAGGAACATACTGGTCCGACTGAGAGTTTTCATCAGCAGTCGTCATCGTATCTTTCCATCACAAATATCAGCTGCAGTGTGTACAGAACATGCTTTAGATGTCAAGCCTAACTTATCCACATTCACTCTCATTCATGTAAAAAAGTTGCATAAAAGTTACTATGCACATGTAATTCCATCTTGTGGATGCTTGAGGGACATGTGCTTATGCAAAAATCCAATTTTTAAAAAACTGTACACTTCAAATAGCTATTTTTTTTTCCAGGCACATGCAAATTCTGCTCTCTTCAGCTTTGTTATGAGTGACTGTGACTGATAACAATTGGCTGAAACATGCACCACAGAACAAGGAAACATGTCCCATACATGTAAAACTAGGAACAGAGGGAGCTTGTCTATCTAGACTAAGCAGCTAGCTCCAGCTAGGCCACTCACATCTCACTGGGGAGCGATCAACAAATAAACCCAATAACCTCTTCACGCTCTAAACATGGAACACATCTGGTATTAATGCTCAAATTTTAAGGACTAAAATAGAGTAAAACAGGAATTTTAGCAAATGCACAGACCAGCCAGTTACTCACAAGATGAAATTACTGATGTGTAGCAAATTTAACATTTTCTATTTTTTTTTTTTTTTTTACTTGCATGGTTAGGATTAGTGGTTTGTTAGCCTTAACCTGTAAGCTATCAAAGACAGTCATGCAGCTGATATTTGTGATGGAGAGTTACAATCACTACTGCTGAGGAGAAGCCAAAATAAATATCATACATGGTATCATACACAGTTTGAGGCAGATAAAACAAGACAGTCAGACAGTAATCAAGGCAGCAATCAAGGCCGGAAAATCCTGTTCATCTATCACTGTACCTTTTAGCGCTGGGCTGCCAGCACCTCTCATGTCATGTGGGTATATCCCTGGTGAAAAAAAACTCTCAACATGCATTACATAAACACGATGGATGATTAGCTGCAGTGAGTCAGACTCAGATACGGCAAGCCTCATCTTATGATCTGAAAATCCATGAAACCACAGGAGTGGGTTTTCCCTTGACTTTTGTGAACTCTATGTGTTTGTGTGTGTGTATGTGTGTGTGTGTGTGTGTGTGTGTGTATGTGAGAGAGAGAGACACACACAGAAAGAAAGAAGGATAGTGAAAGGAGAAAAAGAGGGACAGAGATGGGGTAAAAAATTGGTCATGAGCTTTGAATTGTGCATGCATGATGTTCACGCCTTAACATGGCAGCAGCTGTTTCCCTTCAGCACACACAATGGCACTTGGATAAACTTCCTGACGCTGGCAGATTGCACTGCGTTATGCCCACATTCCCCTCTGATCTGGGGACGCAATCCTTTTCTGGCTTCTAGAGCATTGTAAATGGGACCGATTCATAAAAAACTACTGGGAATAATAAAGCTGGCAGGACACACAAAAGGACCAGGTGTGTGTACTGGCTGAAATAATACCCGGGGTAGTGCAGATATTCAAAACACTTAATGGAGACTGTTGCACTGTGTGCTGTGGAAAAAAACACACTGTTTAGTCTAGTGAAGATAGTGTACACTCCCACTTAGCATACACTCTAAAACAGTTTCACAAGGGATGAGACAATCTGCCTATCCCAAATATTTCTGGGTGCTAAAAGAAGTGATAAAGTGTTACGTTTTAAAGTATGTAAGAGAGGGAGGTTTATTTGAAGGCAAGGTAAACAACTTGAGTTGTGTGTAGTTGACTCTCACTCGGCCAAACCAAAACTTGGAATGAAGCTGCGACACGGCCAGTTTAATGTTCAATCATAGCTAAATATCATGGGGAATGTGAGTGACTATAGCCGTGGTATTAGATAAGGAGCCCTGCAGCATGGAGCCAATCAAATGGCTGGCTTTGACTGTGTGAAAACCCTGATATGGTGTTAATCTGTACTATTTAGAGGATGTACGTACATGAAGACTCCACTGACAGAAAGCAAGTCTGCCAGCAGCATGTTTGCTGCACAGCGGCTTGTCCTGTAAGCACTGATTTGCTTTCCTTGGGTATTTTGCTCAACCACAAGACTGCGTTTGGCCAGCATTGAGAAAGCAAACAGCCATGATAAAGGCAAAAGAGAAGAAACAGGAAAAGAGACTGAACTAGAACAGAGTAGCCCGTCTAAACCTTGTCATGAAATGTTTGCTCTGCTGACCTCTGGGCTGACCTGCGGAGGATCTGCTGTGGATCTAAAAGGCCAAACGAAGCCTCACAGATTTCAGTGATTACAGCTGCGTTGGCCTGTTTGACTACAGCCTGCCGCCGCCTCCCTCCCTCCTCCTCCTCCGCAGCCCAGCCACGAACGCTTCAGGATTTTGTAATGGAAGAGAGTGAGAAGAAGGAGGGGAAAAAAGCTTTCCAATTTGTCATGTTACAAAACCCAGAAAAAAAACAGGGCCCAGCTGTGCCTCTTAAATAAATCTCTCTGGCAGCGTTTGGAAGAGACGTAAAAGTCCAGTCACCAGTGAACAAACAGTATAAAAGAGGAGCACGAAAATTCAGACAGAATTTAGCTCTGGATTATGTCTTTTGTGAAAGTCTTTTGAAAGCACAGTCTCTGACTGATCTTTCAAAGATTTTGTGACAGGGCAGTTTTTTATTTCCATTTACCAATAAAGACCTCCATCAACAGATGTTTGTGTCTGCAGTCAAAGCAGAAATTGTGTGTGTGTCTGTCTGAATGTGTGATTCAAGGAATGTTTTAATGAAATGTTTTGTGAATTTGGAAGTGTGTGTGTGTGTGTGTGTGAGAGAGAGAGAGAGTATGTAAGAGTGTGTACGTGTACACTACAAGCTGAGGAGAATTAACATCAGGAATGTGCTCATGTCTGGAGAGGGTTGCCAAGTAAAATGGGACTCTGCCATGCTGGACAACACAGAGACTGCTCACATTTTACAGGTCAAATCTAAGCACAAAATTATCCATCTGCACAAGCCTTTATGGTTATGGAGAGGGAGAACTTATTAAGTGAAGCAGAGTAATCAAATGTGAACATAATAAAGCACTATTTGGATGTCTGACTGAGATTGCACCATGTCTGAACCCCAGAGTGGTAATCAGCCATGACTGCTATTTGTGTTAGACGCAGGGTTAGAGCACAGCAGGAGGAGACTGCGACCTCCTTCACTACCACATAAGGATTAGGTCCAGTTCAGCGGCAACAGAGCGGGGGGGCGAAAAAGAAAAGCATAAGGTTTGATCGCAATCCATTATCAAGTGAGCCAGTTTAGTCAAATCCCTCTCACTCACCAGCAACACCCCGGCACGTACTGCAAGTAACTACAGAAGGAGCAAAATGACAATTAAACCTACTTAGTATGCCGCTGAGCGCACGTTATTAAAGAAGATTATATAAAATTCTTTGGTGCATTTTCACAAGACCAGTACAAGTCTCAAGTCTCAGTTTGACACATGAGCTCTGTGGATGGAGCCCAGCCTCTCGAGAATGTTCCCTCACATCCTTCATATCCACATGCTGAAGCACCCAGGGCGCCCACCGCCAACTTCTAATGACACCCATGGTGACGAAACCTAGAACAACACGTCTGAGAAATAATGCAAAAAATCCTAATCACTGCTCTTGTGCATAATGTTATATAAATACTGCAGTCTCCAACTAAGCCTTCAATGAGAGCACAGCCAGTTAACAATATCTCAGTGATCGCAATAACCGGTTCATCCAGCTCGACATGTCAGTACACACACGCGGATAAGGATCCACGTGTCCCCCCCGGTCTTCAAAATACCTCATCATCTCCAAACGAAAATAAAAGAAAGACAAAACATTGGCAAGAAAAAAAAAAATCTTTCACTTAGTATTGGTTTGCATAGGCTAATAATAGTTGAGCCAACGTTTCAGCTGCCTATTCTCTAACTAGAAGCACACAACGCACACATGTAATCACAGAGACCACACTGCCTACACGTAGTTATTTGAGTGTGGGAAATCCTCCAGAGAAAAATGTGAGCAGATCAATATTGTGCAAATGTAGCGCTATATTGACAGAGAGTCCATGGATTTGGTATCACCTTTGCGTTTTTATCACCCATGAATATCTCTCACCTACAGTGTTTTTGCTCAGCCACGAAAAAAATGGGTGTGTGTCCAAAAGGTCCAGACAAGTGTAGTACAATCACAAAAGGCCCATGTGAGGAGAATTTTGCCAGAGAAAAATGAAGGGTGAATGCCTGTTTGAGGGCAAGGGATTAGTGTTACAATTAGGGCTATGTAAGGTTTGGGTTAGAGGTAGCTACTTAGTGGTTAGGATTAGGAGTTAGGGAATAAATCTAATTCAGAGGAATGTCTTTGCATGAATAGTGACAACACCGCTGCTGTGATTGAGTGTGAGCTACATGCAAGTGTGAGATACTGTCAGAGATTACAATCCAGATACTTGATTAGGATGCAGCTGCAGGCTGTTGAAGAAGACCAAGGGTTTGGTTCTGATGACCCCTTAGAGTCAACATTTCAACATCCCCAGTGATGTTGTAATGCTAAGACTTGAAAAATACTTTATTATGACATTATTCATCATGAAAAGAAAGGAAACAGTAAGTTAGTTGGCTTCAAATCGTCCTTTTGTGGATGAATTCACAATTACTCTGATGCATTAGGCAATGACTTCTATCCAGTTGCTGAAAAAGGATGTCACTGAAAAAAGCCTGTACAACAGGATTGAAAGGATGTGCCGGTGGTGACTTGCTCAAAGTAGATGACATTATGCTCCTTGAAGGAAGGAAGTTTGCAAACGTTTTGCAAAAATCACAGTACAAAAAAATGACAAGCTCCTTCTGGAGTTTGAATCCAAACTCAAATTTTCACAACATGCAAACCATCTAATATTTGAGATTTACTGGCAGGTTTTTCAGACTGATTAAACATGTCGGGTTCCCTTGTAATAATTTTTAGGAAATTAATATTAAATAACACTGTTTTTAAATCACACAATGAGCAAAATCTCACAATTATTCTCAACTGAGTGAATATGGAGACTAAAATATTTGGGCAACAGCAGGAATTTCCAAGTTACAAGATAGTCTCAAAACCACCTTTTCGAAGCACCTCAAAAACCACATGCTGTGACATCAAGACTGCAGCAGAAATGGCTTCAGCACATGAGGGCCAAATGATTTCAGTTTAGTTGATAGACTTTTTAGTAGAGAGGACACCAACAGAAACACATTAATAATGCAGTAATACAGCATTAGATCAGACAAACAATGGCCTTTATAAATATTATCCTTGGCCTCCCTTTGCCTCCATCCTGGGCACTTTTACCCATGAAGAAGATGCTGGCATGTGTGCACAACTCAATGGTAATAGCCTCTTCTTATGAGGACCCTCTTATACCAGTTACAAACACAGAAGACACACATACAACACATACAAGCACACCCACACACCACTGTGTCCCTTTCGCTTTCTCTCTCTCTCTCTCACACACACACACACACACACACACCCACACCCACACACTCCCGCACGTACAAAATCACATCTTTAATTATCGAGTGAGTATTATCTCTTAAATAGATTATTCCCACAGTTATAATACAGGCTGATACAATTACACCATGAAGAGATATGCCTGTTGCCTCTCTCTCTCTCTCTCTCTCTCTCTCTCTCTCTCTCTCTCTCTCTCCCTCTGTCTCTCTCTCTCGTTCTCTCTCTCTTCATACATATTCACATACATATACACACATGCACACACACACTCATATATATGTGTATGTGTATGTATGTATGTGTGTGTGTGTTTGTGTGTGTGTGTGTGTATAAGGGATTACTGCATGGATGCAATACTAAAATGTAGCTGAGATAAAACTGAAGTGAACTGTGGTGATTATATCCAAGAGATGGCTGTTTCTTAGACTACAATATGTGACAAAAACACCCACAGGCCAAAACAATCCTCACCAGTAGATGGAACCTCACATTCTAGGTGAGCAGACTTATTTAAGCCAGTTAAGTAACAGTGAAATAGCAGTCTGTGGTTGTATGCCAGAGCACCATTTAGGTCCTCTTTCTGCAGCTTGGGTAAATCAGTTTGCTGCTCACTCACCCCTCTCACAAATGCCCATAAATCTCTATTCAGCCACTGACATTTCTCCTATCTCTAACTTTATTTTTCTTCTCTCTCATTCCTGTTCTCACTCCCATTAACAGCATTCCTGATTTCTTTACTGATTCTGGATCCCCCACTAGGCACTCTAAAGTTTTTCTCAGTCAACATTTTTCTCCACCTGAGGTCAACAGTGTAGTGGCAAGAAGGGACAGATGGGGCTTTCTTCCTTTGGTCAATTGCAGGAAGCATTTCTGTCATTTTGTGCTGAGGCTGGGCTCCAATCAAAAGGGTAGATTATAGCTAAGATATACTCAAGAAGACAGACGGTGGCATTTCTCTGAGCTTGCTTTCATCAATGATCTTTTCTGGGTCCTGATCCATGGACTGTAAGCAGCAGAGTGATAAGTTACAGGGTGATGTACTGTGAATATGCAGAGATGGTGATGTGTGCTCATGATGTCCACGTACGCCTTTCCAGCATGTTTCTTGCCGTATCCTTTCTGAGATCCTCCTGAGACTTTGCTCTATCTCCATTCCCTAAATAGCTTAATCTAGATAGTGTATCTCAATCAGTGGGTCACAACCCAAAAGTGGGTCACAGGGCTGCACTGACAAGCCTGCCCACATGTACCCAATGCACTTTCCATAAAATGGACAGCTAAGAGACTTCATCTGTGCTTTGAGGCCATTATGAAACGCCAACGCTTTTGTTGAAATGATTCAAAGGTCTCTCATTTTGAGACGACTTTAAATATCTGATGTCAGATGAACACAAGTGGTGGTAGCATCTCACTGTAACCAATGAGATTATCAAAACAATTTTTGTGCAACAGTTTTTACAAATAACTTTTTACAGAATTTCACTATTATTGGCGCCCTGGTGTAACCACAGGCTAAACTGCACCCTCGACTCTAACCACGACAACCTGGATTCAAATCTGCACAGCACCTTTGTCGCATTAAATTAAATTAAGGAAATGATAGAAAAGCAGTTGAAAACTGCTGACTAAATCACTGGATTAATAGGTTGCTCTATGGTGCAGTAGTGGCTGGGTGGCAGCTTCTCAATTGTGCATTACAGCAATAAAACCATCTTTGAGTGATGCGCTGTTCCCAACTATAAAACTCTAATGAGATTAAATCCTACGCTTGAGATTAATTAATTTTCTCCATCCACTTTTAGGCATTATTTGAGTAACATACTGTAAGGTCAAGGGCACTGCTGACCAAACATCTGACCTGTGCATTCAGCATCATAGCTTCCCCCACACACACACCCACCCCTCCAGCTGTAATGTGCCAGCCTTTTGGCCATGTGGATGTCAATAGGCTACTGATGGCAATCTCACCACAATAACAACCAAATGCTGGGGCTGTTCTAAGGCTTGTTACCACATGTTGTAACAGAAAACTCTTTGAGGTGAAAGCCACTGGGAGGTGAAAGCCACTGGGTGGTGAAAACCACGCGAGAAGGTGCTCGTTTTATTATCATTATGAATGTTAACATGAAATGAGAACCAGTTATTTCAAACTGAGAAAAGGCCTTTCTTCATACAACCAAATGATACAAATCAAGAATCAATCCAATCTGACCTGACCTGACAGGCTCACAAACAAACTTCTCAATTTACCTTTTCTATGGCTAGTGTTTATCACCTTGAGCCTTGGGGAAAAGAACTTTCCATTTCTGGGGGCTAGAGGTCTCTTTTTGCACTGATACCACTTTCATTGGGTGACATAATGTGAATTCTTTCAAGAGGGCCTTTTCCTCTATTGGGCCTCCAATTAGCAGCACTCTCTGAACAATTTGAGACTGTTAGTGGAGGTTTCCTCTGGAAAACAAAGAGCAGTTTAGGCCCAATTAAACTCAGGGACTGTTGGTGGCCCAAAACCTTTGTTCCAGCTGCAATAACCAGAATGGGAGAGAAACTCTCTACAGTGGCAGAACAAAATTAAAATTTCAGTGATAGCATATAGTCTATAATATTACTCAACAGTGAGTTTGTAAATTAACTTTCCAAAAATGTGATACATAGTGCCCTCAACAACTGGTCACATACTGGTTTAGTTAAGCCAAAATGGATGAATGAATCTACCTGGCTAGCTTGTGGTATGTATAAATAATATCACTGAGACATGATGCTCTGTCTTCAGATTTTAGTGTCATGTTATTTTATTCAGAGGGCATCTGTTTGGGAGGAAAAGAATCCTACGTGCAAGAAGCTTTATATTAAAAATGTGTAGTGTCTGCTATTTGCTGTTAGGTAAATCCCACATTCAGCATGACTGCTTCAAGTATGAGCCATCTAAATCCTGAAAATCACAGTATATGTCTTTGATATGCTCTGTCAAGCACAGCAGCCTCTGCATCCCAGTGGGTTTTCCAGTAAAAATAAGGTTTGGTGAATATTTACTCTTGCACGGTCTGCACAGCAAGATGGACTCATGTATTCAAAGTGCTGCGACTCAGAGGGAGTACATTTCAGTCAAACAATAACTGTGCATGAAGACAGAGGTGGTTAGTTTCAGGGCAAGATTTCTCTCAGTGATTTCACTGTTGACCTCATATGAAGAAACTGCAGGTGATAACAGGCTCTCCATCTATTTCAAGGTGATAATGTATGTTTGCTCTCTCACTGCCTCACTGCACTGACATTTCATTGGAGAACCACACAGTCCGCACTGCCGTAAGTAAGCAAATGACAGTGTGTGACCATTTCTTACAGCCCAATGAGATAAAGTCAAACGCAAAGAGGAACATGAATAGCTTAAGTGTTGCATTTCACAACACTTGGCCCATTATAGAAATCTGTCAAAGAGTTGCTTTTTTTTTTAACTTCATTAACAAAATGTGCCATTTGACAAACCTGGAACATTAACTAGCTCTGCAACAGATGGCAACCAAGACTGACAGACATCTTTTAAAGCCATCAAAAGCTTCATATCCACTTCTGCAGAGCACATGAGAATTACACTACATGTAGTTGGGGAAATAACTTCACATTCTGCATACCTGTGCAAGGCTTTAACAAAACTAATATCTCTTTGATAATGTCCCTTTCTTTGCTTCCCTTTTCTTTTCTTCAACCCTCTCAGAGGTGCGCATGGGTAGCGCTGAGGCTTTAATAGTTTCCAGAAGTTCAGATTTTGAGGGTGAGCTTTCACAGGGTTGTAGGGGGAGCTGTTTTTTTTTTTTTTTTTTTTTTTTTTTTTTTTGGACTGCTCACTATCTGACTGCATCTCACAGGGACTGCTGGCATTTAAGTGTCCCGAAGCTTGATTCAGTCCAGCTGACAAATTGCATAATGATACCAATGGACAACAGCAGTGCAGTGCTGAACTTGGCTGTTGATAGTAGCACTCAACCTCTGTGATTTCAACATGAAAGATAACTAATTCAATAAGACTTTGCAGAAGGATGGGCCTAGCATGACTGCTGTGTCAGCGCATCGCTCAAAAGCAGCTATATTGAAGTTGAAGTGAATTATCTGTAGCTGCGTGGAGACTATGGCCCATGAGATAAACCACAACTCCCCGTAGGATGCGTTTTTAGATGACACCAATTAACGGGGCATTGCCTCTCTCTAACGGCAGTCGCGCTAGTCTGACAAAGGTGAATGTGGCAATTGAAAATATTGTGGCCGAGCTGCAAAAGCTTCCTATCTCAAAAATTATTGTAACGACATGAAAACAAGTGGTTTAGTAAGATATAGAGGCCTAAACTACAATTTCATCAGTGAATACGAATGTTACACTACAATAAAGCCTGACGCGTGTGGAGCCGCTGAAGCCACCGGAGCTGGGGGAAACGTGCGATCACTGATGTGACATTGCAACACTCACATGTGGCACGGGAGACTGAGACAAAAGACTGCTTTAATTGTCTCGCCTAGTTTTCATCCCCTCCACGTTGCTTTTGGCTGCCTTGCTCAATCGAGCAGTCGTTCCCATGGGGTAGCCTGTAGCCTACTTGACTGATTATTCTACATTGCATGCAGACAGTCGTGAAGAAAACATAAAGCCTGGGCTAGGCAAGACACACATGCTTCCACAGTTTCTCAAAGCATTTCGTGCAAGACTTTGACAGAGGTGGTCTTTAAATCAGCGCTGCTTACCATCAATAGCCCTTGCTGGAACGATTACCTCCAAACTGTGCAAAAATCCCAAGAAAAGCAATCCCGTCATCAACATGTTGGCCGTGGTGCGCAACATTGTAGCCTATCTTAAAAGATACAGACACGGAATATTAGTCATCAATCGCCTCTTAGTCCTGTCAAGCTGGAGGTTGCAGACAGGCTATACGACGTGTTACTGTGCCCAGGCGATGATGCTCCTCACTGTAAATGCGCTTTCCGCGGTGCGCAATTAAGCTGACAGGGCTTACTGCTTTCTGCCCACTCGGAGAATAATTTTTGTATGCTGTCAAGGCAAAAGCCAAGGCTTTTCCAGCCCGGAGTTGCTAGGGGCTCCTTGGATGCACAGACAGCCTGCCACAAAGGCTAGCAGGCTGAACTGAGCATCAAGCTAGCCTTGCTCAGTTGCTTGCTGAGGGGAGCCGGCGCCTCTAAATCATGCAGTTGTCCGTTTTTTGTTCTCCCTGTCCAAGTGAAGTGTCAGACGGAATCGGGAAAGTGGATCAAACGCTCCTCTTCTCCCCAGCACCTCTGCTGCTGTCTCAGATTGAGCCGGGAGAAGCCTGAACCCCAGTCAGCGGGCTGCTGAGTGACGTCGGCATCAGCAGTGTGGCTCCGACTGGCCCTCCCCTCCCGCTGATCCAGCACCCCACTATCCACTTATATCAAATAACAAGCAGTCATGTGCTGGACAGTGGAAAAGAGAGGTAGACGTGCCTCGACAATGCTCTGACTTCATTTGGTATGCTATTTAGTGTGTGTGGCCTTTCGTATTCTTCATTTATTGTCCATGTTTTTTCCTTCATAAGTTTTTTTTCTTCTTCCAAGCACTTTGTACCACTGTATGTTTGCTAAAATGGAAGATTATTGCCATTACTGGCATAAATTACAGGCTACCTAGTTTTGGTAATCAACATAAAGAAAATAAATACAGTTTGGGAAAAAATCACTCCATCTTCATGTAACCTCCTCTTTACCTATTGTTACTGTGCATTAATGTCATAAAGATTTACATCAACTTGAAAGAGTCAGGCAACTGTTCTGCCAATTAAAAGGAAGGGAAATGAAGGGGTATGAGAACATTTAAGAAAATCCTTTAACTTTTTGCCTTAGAAGTCTATTTTTAAGATTATGTATAGGTTGACATCATGCCCATAAACAGAGGAGTTGGCTGCAGCCTGCTGTGTCTGGAGGTGGGAACATTCTCTTCTTAAAGATCCAGTTTGTGACTCAACCTTCGGTGTTTATTTCCCATGTCTAAGATTTCCAACATCTTTTATCAGTTTTTGATGGATAGACTGTGCAAATCTTGTACAAGTGAGAGCTTTGAGTGCAGTTGTGTCATCCTCTGCAGACCAATATTTCTTTGGAACTTCATTGCAGCAATTGCGGAACAGAAATTTTGGCTGGTTTCACAAGTAATAGCTGATGGTTGTTTGACAGGCTTCGGGGCACCTCATTAACTATGCAAACTGTATGCCAGTCACAGCATTTATTAAACGTGGCTGCATGTGACATCCCTTACACCAGGAGGTAGATGGAAATTTGAGTCTGTTGACAAGCTGAGAAAGAATTTTTCAAAGGCCATTAATCAAATTTCCACAATGCTGACAGAATAATTTGAGTAAGTTTAGATCGCCAGTTCCCTCGTTGAATTATACAATGCAGTTCAAAAGCGCAATACTCATTGCACTGGAACTTTAAACGTCAGCCAGTGAACCTGCAGAATTTAGCTGAATCTTAATTAATGTCAGTTTCATGTAAATCTAATCTGTCATTCCAGCATATGGCATGACCAGTTGCTAGTCAACATGTGTGGCTGCTGGGGTTATGAAATTCAAATGAGCACTAATGATGGTGTTATTCAGCTGTCTCTCTTAATGTATTTGATTTAATCGTTAAGGAATCACAGTAAGTCTATATCACATAAAAGTTAAACTGAGCAGGTAACTTTGTTCTGCCTCCAGTGCTTCTCCAGAGAGAGTAAGTCGAGTAGAAACTTATTATGAGTCAAAGAATTATAGACGCATTTTGATGTTGGATACCCCTGGGAGGCTGTCATGAGATGCAGTGCAATGCAACACAACTCAGGCAGTGTATCTGGCTCAGTTAACTTCAAAGGGAGCAATGTTTCATGATATTTCATGCACAAATGTTGCAAATGCCACTTGTCAGTTTTGCAACATTTTCACAACAAAAGATGAAACCAGACATCAGACTGTCAGGTAAAACAAGCCAGAAGGCCCACCTGGGAATTCAGTAGTGGTAGCATTCATGTTCATTATATATTACTGTACTAAACAGTTTGCCATGCAAACATCATTATAAACTAAGAGAAGACTTATTTTGAAAACTGTTCTGCACATGTAGGGCATGGTTAGAGGTTCTCCGCACTGTGTCATCTCTCTTGTGAGTTGGTGTGCATATTGTACGATCCTCCCCATAGTTGGGTAGATCCTATTGTGGCCACAAGCAAACTGTAAAATGACAAGCTCAGTAAACTTAGAAATAATGGCTGGCACTAAAAATGAATATTACCCTATAAATGTCAATTCTAGAGAGAGCTAGTTAGAAATGCTAGGCTAATGAATTTTATTGATTGTTTGGATTTTCTAAAGTTTAATGAATGTTTGGATTTAGTTGTGCTGCTATGCCTTTCTTATTTATGCAGTAAATTTCACTGAATTTGATTTAAAGGATAATTGTGGACATCCCTTTTTATGATTTTTGATGACAGCATAATAAATGGTTGTGGTGTGCATAACACTTTAAAGGTTTTTGTAAAGGTTACTCTAGCCATTGAAAATTAACAGATCCTTCTGGCTATTTTTTCAAGCCACTAAACTAAACCTAGTGAATAATAAGTGCACAGATCAGTAATAGAACAGCTGCTGTTAACGAGTGTGACTGTTGCTTGCATTCGCCTTACGGGCTATTCAGGCAGGTGTGGCTCCAATGGAAACTGGGTAGACACACTTAGGTAGTTAATAGTTAGGCGTGTCTTCTTGCCACGGGCTTAAACAGACCTCAGCAGGGCTATTAAGGATAAACCCTTTGAGGCTTGAGGTTCGGACCCTTTAGACGGAGAGCTGGTCCAGACCACCTGTACAGGGGTAACTGGGATCGAACATGTGGTGCCCAATGTGGGGCTCGACAGGAAAAAGGAATTTTTTTGTTGAGCACTACAAGAACCTCCAGCAGAAAAGCAGCCGCTGGTTTGTGGGAGACAACCTAGAAACAGGACATGCAGCAGAAGGGATATCTGCCCGAGCATCAGAGAGGAGTGACTGAGGGGGAGCATCGCGTCACCAGATCTGCAAGGCGGTGAGAGCCAGGGGAAGGAAGGAGCAGGTGTCAGGGAGACAAGACCAACTCTGGTTGACAGTACTGAATAGCCCGAGCAACGCTTTGAGGTGCAAGCAATTTGATGAGAAAGATAGAATCAGAAAGAGGAGAAAAGGTTCTTGTGGAGGAGCCGACACCGCTGGATTTAGGAGATCCGGAGCGGGCGCCGGGGTCGGGGAAACCGACCTTGGAGCCTTTAGAGGGTGTGAGTAGCCAGCTAAAAAGAGCAAAAGAGCATCAGATACCCTGCACCCCAATTCTGGAGGGGGATGGGTATAACACCTGGGACACCGAGGTAAAGCAATATTTTAACAGATTGGATAACAATGAGGCCCTTCAACAGGATATGGAACTGTGAGGTTGCAAGGCCCTGTTGATGTGGACAGAGAAAAGGGTCTTGAGACTTGGGTAACCTGATGGGCCGTGGTCCTGGAAGGATGGTGTAGGAGCAGAATACAGGCGCTGATCAGCAAATCAGCCGAGTTTGATGGAATAGTGAAAATGGCAGCCAAGGAGTGTGGTATAAAAGGTATTCTAGTGGGCTCCAAAGTGACGGCTATGAACTGTTACCAGGATCATTAACACATACTGGATATTCATGACAGCCTGAAGACACAGAATAAGAGGTTCCCATCCACCTTGGTACAGCCGGAGAGGAATATAAATGGGAAATCAAGCAGAAGAAGGAGGAACGGCGGGGTGGAAAGCTCCCCTGCCATCCAGTGGTTTTAACGAGCAGAGAGGATTTACCATACTACTCACTGGTCCATGTGCCCATAAATGAATACAAAGGGAGAAGCTGAATATGAGACCCAGATGATGATGGGACTAGAGAGGGGCCTCACAAAGGCAGAGGAAGGGGGGTGTCGACAGGTGGTGATTTGTATAGATGGGCTGAGATCCAGCGATATTCATGAAGAGGTCGTTGAGGGAGTGATAATCAAAACCTTGAGATTAAGGTTGAGGGCTGCTGGCAGGAGCCAAACAGGAGCGTAAGAGGAGACAGAAGCAAAAAGCACAAACTCAGCCACAGAATGCACGACCGAACCAGCCAGCAAGGAATGATGTGTCACCTAATGACGGACCCTCAACCTCAGGGAAATGTGGGAGGCTCAACCCAAAAGGAAGAGCCACCCCGGCCCGGAGGCAGCCGTCTGAGACTGGCCAAGGATAGTCTAGATGGTAGTTTCTGGAGGATATCAATCCCCAGGAGAGAAGCAAGTGGCAGGCCCCATGTGATGAGGATGGAACCAGTGAGAGTCAAGGGAGTGAGGAGGAGGCTAGTTTGTACTCAGCGGCAGATCAACCAAGTGACAAGTGGAGAGAAGAAAAAGATGGGCCAGCGAAAAGGGAAAAAGAAACCGGTGGAAAATGGCCAGAGACCTCTGGTTTGGTCCCATCACCACCAGCGATGGGAGCTATACCCTGGAGGTAGGACAGGCAGGCTACGACATTCCCAATTCATGGGCTGACACGAAAGATGAAGACAAGGTACTGGAGGTAAAAGCTACCATCGGAGAGTGGGCCAGCATATTTATGATGCCATCATATTCTTCACTAGCCAAACACAAGCCCTTCACCCAGAACTTCAGGATGGCTTATATGACAGTGACCCATGATGTGATGCTGAGGAGACTGAAGAAGGCAGCCTACCTCTTTGCTCAGGAAGGAAAAAGCAAGAGGAGATGTGTCGGGGGAGGAAGAGGAGGCCAACTTAGAAGCTAGGGGTGTCTTCTCACCTCCAGCTTAAACAGACCTCAGCAGGACTATTAGGGGTAAACCCTTTGAGGTTCAGTCCTAGCTATAACAAACAACATCCACCCCCACCCCTCTCACAGCCACACCTCTTACCTTGTTGTTTTCCTCTGTATTTCGGTGCAGCACTTTCACTTCTGTTTAGACTGCATGAGAAAGACCTGCGTGGTTGAACCATGCCACTTTTTCTTTGTGTTTTCTTTGAGTGTTTATTACTACTATTTGAAGAGGTACATTTTTTGAGAAGTGAGTTCATGAATATACCATGCCTCTATAGATAGGTACATATTTTTAACAAATCAAGGAAGCTCTCTGTTTTTTTTGTTTTTTTGTTTTTTTTTTTGTTTTGTTGTTTTGTTTGTTTGTATTTTTGTTTTGTTTGTTTTGTTTGTTTTTTGTTTGTTTTTTTACATTGCTTTCATTTGGAAGTTACAAGTCGGTCACTCAATACAATAGTACTGGGGCCTACATAAGAGATGAAGAAACAAAAAAAGTTAGACTTAGCACCAATTAATTTCTAGATTTAAAAAAGAAAAACTGCATGCTGCTCTGCAAATTAGCACATGACTTGAAGCATCTGAACCCAAATAAAGAGAGTTCAAAAGATTTCTGCAGCCATGCGTGTGCTGGCTAATTATGTTATAAGCCTAAATGAAAATGTTATGAGCCTAAATGCTGACTGGTGTTGGCTGGATTTTCCTCATCAACCAGATGCTTGGCTAATGTTAATAAAGAAGCTAGAGCAACCACATGGACTTGTTTTTTTCTGCAGCTGTAGCAACTCTCCCTCTCCAGCAACGTAACCTTACCACATGGAGAGCTGCTGAACACACAGAAATTAACACTTTGCAGTGGCTCCTGCTAGGCTAACAACTTGTCCATATGGTTAGAGTAATTGTGGCGCTTAAAAATATGTGTTGCATCTCTATCCTTCTAAAAGTCAGCTAAATAATATTATAACAGCAGTGTTGTCACACAGTAATGGTACATGTGCTAGTAGCACAAAGTGTAAATTCATTAAAGAAAAATGTCAATCCCAAAAAGCACAAATGTAAAAGAAAAAAAAAACAACTTAAATATATTTTTGTTACAGGGTAAAGAAGCCTTGGAAGGACCATATCAATTTTCAGGGACTTTGCTTGAGAATTTGCTTGAGATCCATCACTGTAAAATCCCACCCTGGTTTATTTTTGTCAAAGTTACTTTATTGTTATATGTAATTTAGTCTAATAACTGCATTTATTGAGATATCTACAAGTCTTGTGGTGTGTTTACATGCTGGTGGGAACCTCTGAAATGTACAACTTCAAAGTAAGCTGCCTAATAGCATCATTCACACACACACACACAGTTAGAAAATCAAAGCAGAGGACACACAATAGGCAAACATGCACATGGGGAAAATTATTATGTTATCTGACCTATCTTCTTGCTTAAAAAAAAAAAAAAAAAAAAAAAAAAAAGTTAGCTTGCCTAACAGCAGAATTTTGATTTCTGATTTATCCATGCACCTGAATGTACCACTCCAGCCCATCAAACTGGAAAATGCTTTCAGTGCAGAGACACCACTACATTAGAGTGTATCTCCATCACAAAATAGTCCCTGAAAAACATTGTTTTATCAATTAAATTCAACTGTCCATCACCGCTAACCCTGATACCGAATGCAAGCCAGACCAACAGAGAGTTTTAAGGCAGATTTATCAACTGGTCATTAGAACAAAATAATTTTTAAAAATGGAAATCAACTAATTATTCACAAATCACAGGTTCTGGAAATTGTTTAGTAGTGATAGAAAGTATATGTGCAGTATCAGTATGCTTTGTTTGTTTTTTTCTTCTTAATTTACTGTCGAGGAATGCTCATATTTATTCCTTGTATTGCACCTTACCTTGTACCTCATTTTTTTTGCTTGGAAAGCAAGATCCAGCTTTTCTTTTTTCTTTCTCCTTTTTTCCTCAAATGTATGGCTGAAGATTAATAATGCTGATGTGGGATTTATTACTGTTCAACTGAAACTGATTACTTAGATTGAAAATAAGGCAATATTTTTTCCATGAAAATGTTAAATAATATAGTTTTAAAGCTGCATCAAGCAACTTGATGGCACCACATGTCAACAAGAGCTTACTGTTTGAGTTATGAGTCTTCAGTACCCAAGAATCATGTGGCATGACATCAGTAACCTTCACACAATCTGATTGTAAATTTTTTCGCCTTAGTGGGTAGGACTGGGGCTAAATAGTTCCACTCATTGTTGCTGAGTTCAGCTTTCTCTCATCACAGTGCTCAGTCACTGCTTTTGAGGAGCCAGTTTTGTATTTTGTACGTTCCAATTGGTCACTTCCTGAGTGCAGAGAAGATTTACTGCTAGTGACCATGTTCACCACCAGAATTTGGACAAGCTCCACACATGATTTAGAGTTACAAGACAGTTGTAGTTTTATATAAGAATCTTGCTCAGTGAGGCATGCTGGCTGCTCTCTTGGCTGAGGTGTACTCCATAGCCCAGTGGTTCCCAAACCAATCCTCAAGGACCACCCGTCCTTCAGGTTTTTGTTCCACCTCTACTCTTACACACCTGATCCAGTAAAAGGCTTAATGCTGATTGGTTGCAACAGATCTACCTTAACAGGGCCTGCATGAATGTGTGTGGCCCTTAACTGAGCCATTCCTGACTCATGTCATTGATTATGGTTTATTTTTCACCTGTTGTTGTGTGCTCAAATTAGGAATAGGAAGTACCTACGAAAATTATATTGACGACAGCACTGACGCAGATGAGCAGCAAAGGAATCCCGTATATGTTGTGTGGCAGGTGCTGTCGTATTTCATTCTCATGGCTGACAAACTGAAGGATTTAAACGTAGCTGTATGTAGCATTACATTATGTATGAGAAAGTTATTTTAGAATACTGACCTTCAGCTGCACTTAGTGAGGGTGTGAGGGAACATTTGTGGGGATTGGTAGATAAGCCCAGTTTAGCTTCACAAAAGTGCTGTAAATGTGAAACCATTCAGTGAATACTTACGTCATAAAAGCCGTCCCACCAGAGCAGTATTGGGCATGGCTAGTTAACTATGCCAGGAAAGGAGTGCTGGACATGGCCTGCAACCATTCTCTCTTTCTTTTTTTATTTTTAGAGCCCCAAATCATAGTTTACAGTCTCAAAAGGCTTTACAGGCCCACAGGTTAACAACAAACAAAACAAGACAACACCCCCTAAACCCTCATAGAGGAGGAGAAAACAAATGTCATGCCAAAACAAGCCCAGGTGGAAAAGCCATTAGGAGGGTTACTTTCAGTGCTCCAAACTGTTTGGCTTGAACATGAAAATGAAGCTCATGTCCTGTAACTGTCATGCCCAGGAGAATGGGGGGAAATGGGTGGAAAACACACTTCCCCGTTATTTCATTGTGATCCCAGTTAGATGATCCAACAGGTGGATTCCCAGCCATACATCCTACCCTGTGTCAGTGAGGAACAGTTTGGCCTTAAAGCTGGAATCAGGTACTTTTCTATTAATAAATAGTTATTTTATTCATCTGGATCTTGGAGTCAGGTTACACAACACCAGCTGACAGGATTACAATAAAAACTGAGTGACATTCTATGCATGAATATGTGCTGCATAGCCAAGGGTGACGAGTTAGTTAGTACATCATCCTACACAAAGAGGTTGTACTGAAGGAACCTGTTGGCCAGTCTGATAGCTGCACTAGCAGCACATGATACTGTTGTATTATTCACTACAAACATTTTTATCATTAGTTGTTTCACTGGTGCCATTTTTACTGGGCTGGCAACTGTTTGGTGAGCTGATAAACTGGTATTTCAGACATCTTGCTGCCAGGGGAGATTGAGCAAATCCTGCATTTTGGCTTTAAGCTGGGAAGATGATGTGATGAATGTAAATTCAACAAACAGGCCTGTAGGATCCAGGAGAGTTCAGATATAAGTCCATGCTGACTATATGTCTATGAACTGTGATGCTCTGTTGGCAAACTACAGCGGGTCAAAAAGTGAGTCTGTGACACATTTGAGCTCGAACAGTGTCATGTAGTGAAAAGTCTTTGTTTTGACTACTGAATGATGTGAAGCATTGTTATAGCTTAGAATATAAGAATCTCACAGCAATCATTATATCCCAAAATGGGAGGCCCTCAGACTGTTTTGACTGATTTTATTTATCTTACAACAAACCTTATAGTTAGGTCCCATATCCCAGTGGAACCGGGAAGTCAAGCCAAAATCCTTTATAATCAACAGCGCTGGATCACTAAAGTGTGTCCTAATTAGCTTTATTTTGTTTGTAATTATTTTTGTTTGTACTCTCAGCCAAAGACAGGTTTTTAACTGACAGATGTTGCATTGTTCTAAGAAACATGAAAAGAAAGAGACATAATAGCTGCCATTGGACTTAACAGTGGAAAATGTTTGTGAACAGCCTCTCAAACAAAGGCTAAGGCCACGTACCGCCAACTTTTGGAGAAGACTGCTCATCACAGCTCCCAGCAGATGCGTATCCTTGTGCTCATTTTGACCTGTTGTGTAACAGGACTGTGTCACAATCAAAAACAACTCATTTGAAAGAAGTCTAAAAAAATAAGTTTAAAATGCCCCAGAAAGGGTGAAAATGCATTTTCAAATAAGCCCAGACAACTGGGTCTAACACCTGGTGGGTTGTAATGACCTCAGAGTTTAAATCTCCTCATTCTCCTACTCTTGATTGGTTTACACAGAATTTTACACTCACCATTTTCCACACTTCACAATTACATTTTTTTTAAACATCTGGCCCATTCCATGAGTAAAAATGAAACTTCAGTAATTTGTTGTGAATGTGGATTAAATTAAAGTCAGACTTCCCGTCTATTGTGATTTCAAGAGAGCACAAATAAAATTCTTCAAAGCCTAATTGAATACCAGACCATTCTGTTCAGACAGATAGACAACAGAGGCATGCTGTTATACCTCATGGGCATTGTTTTTTATTTTGCATTATTATTCATATAAATCAGTTTGTATTATGATGTAGAGTGGGAGAGGTTACAAATGAGGACACCAATGTATGAACACACTTCACAGACCCATCGGGATCTGTCTGTGAAAAGCTGCGCAAGGCTGACACCCAGTGGATAAAGACTAAAAATTAAAATCTGGAGAACAATGGGTCCTTTGTGTCAAAAAATGTGTGTAGGGAGGGATGTTCTTTTATGTATGTCTGAATCCAAGTACATCTTTATTTAACAAACTGGTACTGTCCATTTTCTCTCACTAGCCTCTGGTGGTGTTTGTGTGTGTGTGAGAGAGAGAGAGACAGAAGGATTTTCAAAGACACTGTCAGCCGTCCCCTCTCCTTTTCAGAGCCTCACCACCATCGCACTGTCCTGCCTCACAGTTTGCTGACGGGTAAAAGAGAAATTTCTCCTATTCTACTTTGCTCCAGTCGCTCTTCTCTGCAGGGAGGCTGCAGAGGTAGATGAACAGTCTTTGGTCAATGTCACTTCCATCATGCATATCAGATCGTGATTTGCCCAGGCCTTTCATGTTTCGATATGCACCGAGGTTCTCTGGCATGACTTGTGGTGCTTAATTTAGTGCTTACAGCACAGCTTACATGGCAACAGCAACACAACACTAGATCTGAACCTATCAGATGTTGAGTACCAGTCCAAAAATGTCCTCATACCAAATAGTTTTGCGCAATCCTAACTTAACTCAAAACAGCCAGACGCCCGTTTAACAAGAAAGGGAGGTAAACAGAGTCACAAAGATGCTAAAAATAGACAAAAAGGAGACGTTGTAGCTATCGTAGCTATTGTAGCTGTCAATCATAGTCACATCTACATGCATGTGCATACACAAACACAGACAGGCCACAGGCATGCACAGAGCACGCTGTCTACTACAGACACGCACACACACACACACACACACACACACACACACATACACACATACAGGCATTCCTCAAGATGGCACTGTTCTCAGAATAATCATAGCTGAATAAGAAAAGCAGCCAAAAAAAAAAAAAAAGAAAGAAAATATTGACGCTTAAAATACAATTTCTAACCAATCCATCCTCCAGCAAGCCAGAACAGGAAGTGAATAATTTCCTAAAACAAAAGTATAACGTTCTTGCAATTCTCCTGCCCTCTTCTCTTGCAATCTCCAATTCTTAGAAAGTGCAAAGGAAACAGCCCCGGGCACATTCCGTTACCTGCTGCTCTATTTCAAATCCATAAACACTGGAAAGTGGGCAGGATATTGCATGTGTGCCTGTGTGTGTGTGTGTGTGTGCCTGTGTGTGTGTGTGTGTGTGTGTGTGTGTGTGTGTGTGTGTGTGTGTGTGTGTGTGTGTGTGTGTGAGAGAGAGAGAGAGAGAGAGAGAGAGAGAGATCATATCATCAGAGGTAGTTCTGTTAAAGTTTCAACATGATGTCCCTGTTTCTCTCTCCCTTGCTGCTGTATTTCTGACACTCAGCAGGAACATGTGAATGACATGTCACCTTGGCTGGAGGAGAGGACGAAGCAGAGTGTACTCTGATGGGTATCTCCACTGATCTTCACATCTTTCTTCATCACATCTTTGACATATGTTGACTTAGGCTACGCAGATTGAGGAAACATCCATTAAATTTCCTTCTGGTGAAGTAACACACCAATAAGCGACCAGGCAGTGTAGGTGGATCCTGAACTGCATGTGTGTGTCTGTGATGTGGGATCCTCACATGATATTGTTGTTTCCAGGTTTTATTCATCAGCAGTATCTGAAATCACTGTTGCTTGGTTTGTATATAACTCTATTGTCTATTTTTTTTTTAACTTTCATGAAATTGGATAATTTTTCCTCAAAATTCCCCTGAAACGCAAAGCAAATTAGATTATTGCGAGAGTTACATGAAACTATTAGCTACTGAAAACATTATATCACTGCAGAGGAGGTTGAATGAATTATTGGCTTGAATGACCTGATTTGCTTGCAACTGTTTTATTATTATATCTTTTTTTTTGTCAAATCATGCATAAATAATACAAAGGTCTTAGTTCATATGATTAGGTCACTGTTGAGGACTTTATTACTTGGAATATTAGGAATAAACATTGAAATGTGGTCAATTTAATGACTTTTTTATTCTTTTATATAGATTGATTTTGCTGAATTTCAGTCTGTTATTTTCCAATGCTTGGGTGTCTACCACCAGTGCCTGCGAGCTCTTACTCCTAGATTTCTCTCCCAACAAAATCTCTCTATATTTCACCTTCAGGAGACTGTACAAGTGAATCTAGCCACTGGGATTAAATGAAGGGAATATTAGACATCACCTGAAGATATGCACAGAGTTTTGTCGAACGAGATCTACTCTTCAATGCTACTGTTTCCTTGAACATTTTCTTACTGTGGGGAAATGACAAACAAGTTACTTTAAGTGAGAGCAGTGGGACGGGCAGTGGTGGTGGTCTGAGGTGCCATCAGCCAGTTTATGATGATCCGCCAGCAGATGGAAGCACAACACAGACGACACAGTCCAGGACCTCAGGTCACAGTGCAAACTGCTCAGTGAGTAAGTATGTTTAAATGTATGAAAACAATATATATAAGCATGACACAAATTATTCTCACTTTCAGAAGTCACATATCGGTTTTGTGCACATATGAAAAAGTGAGTAAAAACAGAGGCAATTATTTCTTTTTTAGAAAACGCATTAAAACTCTAAAACAACAACAACAACAGCAAAGCTTTATATTTATTTTTAATGTGCTTGTTTGCATTTGCACTCCGGTTTCCTCCCACCGTCCAAAGACATGCAGGTTAGGTGAATTGGAGAAGCTAAATTGCCCCTAGGTGTGAGTGTGTGTGTGAATGTCAGTGTTCGTCTGTCTGCCCTGCGATGGACTGGCGACCTGTCCAGGGTGTTTCCTTGCCTTCGCCCTATGAGCGCTGGGATAGGCTCCAGCACCCCCCTGTGACCCTAGTGAGGATAAGCGGTTTAGAAGATGAATGAATGAATGAATGTTTGCATTTGTGTTTGTTGTAAGTTTGAGAGAGATGGAGAAAGAAAGAAAGAAAGAGAAAACAAAACAAAACAAAGAGAGAGATCATCTTATAATGGCTCGTATTGATATCTGATTGATCTGACTGATATCAGTGCCGTCAATAGAGGAGGAAATTAGCTCTATGATGGAAGGGCCAGTGACTGTCAATGATACTGTACTTAGGCATTTTAAATTGACATTTTCCTCAGCATCCTGCCTTTCCTGCCTCATAAAACCCCTTGAAGCAATTTTCTCTTTCGGCTCTAGCACAGTTAAATCGATTTGCATCATCCACTTGATGCATAACACTCAATCTACTGAAATTATTTTGAATCCATTGTACACTAAGATGATCCAGATGCACTGCGTTAGACAGGATTAATTCTCTTTCTGGCAATAAATTCACTGTAACAAACAGCAAAAACTGTTCTTACATTTTCCTTTGACAGCCCCATCTACTACTACTACTACTACTACTACTACTACAATTACTACTACTACTACTGCTACTACTACTACTACTACTACTACTAATAATAATAATAATAATAATAATGAGTGGGAAGTCAATACATTATGCTGCAGCAAAGCATCTTGTTTTCATTCTTCTCTTCACAAAACTCTCTAAAAATTAAAAACCTAACTGAGTTGATGCTCAGGTCATTTTAATGCCAAAAATAACACAAACATGTCAATGTGATTTTTATCTGGCTGAAAATATCAGCAATATCCTGGTTATGTGCCTCCTGCCAGAGATCGCTGACTTAATAATCCAGCCTCTCCTGCTAGAGAGTCTTCCAGAGTGAGTTTCTTGTAAGTGAAAACACCATTCATCTGGTTTGCGTCATGACTGGAGCGAGTATTTCATGCGTCATTCTTTCATCCATTACTAAGGCCCATGTTGCACCTCCACCCAGCTCAGCCCTGCTGTGATGGAAGCCAGGTTGAAGTCCACGGTGGAGATACAGACGACGAGGACCAGCTCACTCTCTGCTCTCACACTCTCATTATTGTAAGACACAAACTAAATAACTGACTATGGACAGTTCAATAAAATTAGTCTAGTCTATCAAATGATATTGGGTGCTTTCTACTTCCAACACATAAACCATTAATACAGAAGTCTGCTGCATTTTTCTCATTTTAGTTTATCGTCTTAATTTTGTGTCTTGGCAGGCCACAGCGTTATGATATGGCTTGGTTTTCCTTGTTTTGTTTAAATGCACTGAGAAGGTATTTGATATCATGCTGATCCCCCTCTTTTTCTCTTGCGCTCTATCTCTCTAGCCACAGAATCTCTCAATTGCGTCATGATTTGGACTTATCTGCCTTCGTCTCCCTCTTTCCCCTTCTCCCTCCCTTCCCCATTGCCTCCATCCCTCCCTTTCCCTGCTTCAAAGCCAGATGGATTACCTCATCAATCAAAGTTCCCCGATGCCCCTCCATGCATGCTCCGTGTGTCCACTGATGCAGTATCTCTATTCAGTAGGAAAATAGTCTTGAAAGTCTTAAAAAAGTCTTTTAAAAAAGCAAGTAATTACTTCATGACTCTTTTTCTCTGCTCTACTGAAATAACTGAACAAGAAACTGCTAATCTTGTCTGTGCATGACAGCTTTTGCAGCATTGTTTTAAAGAAATGTGCTGTCAAAATGTTTGGCAGGTCTTTGTTGGGGCTGATATGCTCAATGAGGCTTTACAGTAGGTATGAGGGAGAGCTCAGGAGGACCAGGAGAGCACAAGGAAGAACAGCAGCCCCATTTCCTCAAAAGTTAAT
Organism: Myripristis murdjan; assembly: GCF_902150065.1. Lineage (NCBI taxonomy): Eukaryota > Metazoa > Chordata > Actinopteri > Holocentriformes > Holocentridae > Myripristis > Myripristis murdjan. The sequence continues at coordinate 20,834,497 of NC_043984.1, forward strand.
TAGACAAATCTGACAAATGCAGGTATGTTACACTGAAGGACAAGCATCATGTTGCAAATAATTTTGCACATAATGTAGGTTTTTGCAATTGTGATAAAGGTACCAAGTCTCGCCTAAGTTGCCCTAATGGTACCTCCTGCCATAGAGCATATGAACAAAAAGTTTAGATCATGTAGAAACTTTTTAAAGCAATAAATTTAAGATGATGTAGAAGCCATACCATACAAAAAAGTACCTAGATAACCTTAAGATTTTCAAAATAAAATAATCTTTGGCCAGCCCTTGAGGAGAACCACGACTGAACTTCAACCGTTTTCTGTGTATTTTTCTGTTCTTGAGAAACGTGTTGCCACATTGTAATGATTGAACGTCGCTAAATTTAGGGTGCATTTTCAGAGAGAGACAGTCAAAGTGGAAAAAAGTACACAAAGATAGCAAGGAATGGTCTAACGTTTTAACTTTAATCAACGCAAGAACTGGGACCCTACGTGTCAGAAATGGTGGTCGTACGCTTCAAAGATGTTGAAAACTTTACCATGTTGTACATTCGCTGTATGTTTTCTTCGTCTCTGAGGGAACAATTATGGAGCGGGCAATGCTGATAACACCTAAGGAATTTGAGGCATGCACAAACAGCCCTTCCCCCATCCGCTGAGCTCCATCCCCATCCCCATCCCCCTGCTTTCGTCCCCTTCTCTCCTTTCCTCCCGCTCCATCACCACCCTTTCTTTCTCTCTTTCGACCTTACATTCAAATCTGTAACTTAAATTACTTCCAGCTGGAGAAAAGATTAAATAGCCAACTCAAGAGATTCTGCAATCTAATTTAAATAATAATAATAATAAAATGGGGTCAGACAAAACAAAATGTCACAAAAATTTAAGAAGGTGAAAACTGTTTTTTCCCCATCAGCTTTTTTCAGTGAGCCCCTGCGTTGATGTGAAGTTGTGCAGAAAGCATGTAGCAGGAAGATATTATGGCCCAAATCATTAAGCCTCTTTCTTATCAGCAAACACAGACTTGCTCTGCGAAAAAACCTCACAGCATGTTCTCAAACTGCGTGAGAATGCCGAGCTCTGACATTTGGCATTTTGACACTCATACTATTACTAATCAAGAAACAGTGATTAGGATAAATGCACCCTGATTACCTCGAGAAAAGGAAATTTGCAGAACATCCTTCCACCCTGGAAAATTCACTCCAAATTATAAAGTTCTGAGTACTGTTAAAGTTTTTTTTTTTTTTTTTTTTTTTTTTTAAGTAAGTCCTTATGAGTGCAATATAGAGCCATTTTCCATCCAGATCCTATTGGAAAAGGTTTTAGTTGTATAAATCTACTAATTATTTTTTTATGCCCTTGAAAAATAAAAACATCAAAGTTGTGAACATATGATCACATAAGGCATGAAAAAAAAAATCACTACCGCAGTTACTTGAGTCACTTTTTGATAAAGTTGTTGCAGCATGCACTCTCTCTCTATGTGCTTTGGTTTGTTTTAACTTTGATGCAGATTTTTATAATGTTGCACTCTCCAGGTTAATGTTTTCTTTGCAGGGACTTGTAATTACTGAATTTATGCAACTTTATTTCAGTCAAATTCAAAACAAATGCAGTTGTACTTTTGCATGTAATATTGCGATGCATTTCTGAACTGACGAGCACAGGATGCCAGCAAGCAGCCAAAGTTTTACACGTTTTGCACATGATGGTCATGGATTTAGTAATACCCCAAACTTCACGGCTTACTTGGCTGTTATGAATTCACTGTCCCATTGCAACTGCTTTGCAACAGATACTTCAGGTATGTTAACACATTATTTAACTATTCCACAACGGTTGCTGCAAAATTTTATTCAAATAAACTTCATCTCTTCTTTGTCTCCTCCTTTCAATCTTTCTGACTGCAAACTTCTCATTGAGAAAAGGGGAAAAAGTTTTTTTTTTTTTTTTTTCATGTATAAACAGCCTCTCTCTGTTGCAAATGTCAAAGCACCCCAGTGAAACATTTTCTAATCAAAACATAAAACTCTTCTTTATGTTGATTTTTCATTTTTAGCAGACCTTCAGTCAAAATCAGCCACCCAGTAGCCAGAATAAAATATGGTGACTTGTGAATAAAATATTGTGATTTTATGTCTCTGCAAACCAACAAATACACAGTCAGCATTTCTCAATCAAAAATACATTGCATATCAACGGTTACACTTCACCAGTGTGTGGGAGCCTGCAGTGCATATAAAATTGTTTATGTAGATGCTGCATACACAACTTGACCTTTTTGCCAGACACAAATACTGTGGAATAAGTGCAGTTGTTGCTGACTGCATACTGCTGCAGAAAACGTAAACACCTCAAAACACATCATGCATTCCCTTGTGTGTTTAAGGTGGGAGTGACAGAAATATTTGAAGGCATCTCCCCACAAAAACACACACACACACACACACACGCACACAAACACACATACACACATATACACTCGTATTCATTAACATAAACAAGGGTTTGGTTATGTGAACGCTGACATTTATTTGTTTTATTTTGCAAACCACCCACCTCTCCTCTTGTTCACCTTATCCAGTCCCAAAACTCCCTTTTCACACTCGTCCACAAACACATTCCAACGTCAGGGAATGCCTGTGACTGATATTGTGTCTGTGTGTGTGTGTGTGTGTGTGTGTGTGTGTGTGTGTGTGTGTGTGTGTGTGTGTGTGTGTGTGTGTGGTCTGTTCAAAAGAGATTCACTTTGATCTGGGTAGCACTCTCACTTTAGGCAAGCAAGCTGTCTGTCTGAGCCACGTTATATTACTGGTCCTTATTTACTAGACACAAGGAGTGGAAATAGTACCAAAATATCTCACTCGAGTAGACATGCTGTAACTTTTCTGAAATTGTACCAGAGTTGAAAAACATGTAAACTCTTCCAGATAAATTTTAGAAGAGCCTCAGATACAGTGTACCCAGAATAAGAGCTACTGAGTAACATAAAAACAGGCTGTGTGCTTTGCAATACAAAAAGGAGACAGAGAGCTCAATATGTGATATCCGACTGCAGTTGTTTCCATATAATGATAAGCTTTGTAAAAAGCAGGATTTTAAAAGTGACATTACCTAACAAACTATTAAAAAATAAGAAATAAAATGTCCATAATTTTCAGTTATTCAGTAATGTTGTTATATTGCTATTTCTTTGGCTATTAGGTGGCTAGCTACCTAAAAAAAAAAAAGCAAATAACACCAGATGCATGGCTTTTGGCTAATGCATACTATCATGGATACACAAACTCACACATACACAGAACTACTTATTTACATTAATGAGAGAATTTTTAAAAATTCTCACTCTTAATTAACATGTGCTGCCTTCACATCCTACTTCAAATTGCATCCTTTTCCCTCTATTTGTCTGTTTATTTGTGTTCAGTCACACTTTTTAATGCTGACTTTCTCCCTCTGTCATCCTTTCTGACCTTGAACCCCAAACTGAAAGTCTCAATGAACCGAGCCCTAACTCTGTTCCTCCCCCTCACACACATGAACTCCCTGAACTCCTCCCTGCCATTCATATCCACTTTCCTCCACACACAGCCTCCCCTTCCTCCCACCAGCTTTCTTTGATGACAGAGGTCTGTCAACCCCCACAGCAGTGTTGATGCTGGGGTGTGTGTGCATGATCGTGTGTGTGTGTGTGTGTGTGTGTGTGTGTGTGTGTGTGTAGGTGGGGGGTATTTTGTGCTGGCCAGGGGTGGCATTTCCTCAGCATGTGCAATTGTTCTTACATATGTTGTACAGGGGCGATATAGTTTGAGCTGTTTTGTGCCAGGGTTGCAGCATTTTTAGACAAAGTTCCAAAGTAAGATTTATACACTCCAGATTACAACAAAAATGAAATCAAGTTTCAGGCAGCTGATATTTCAGTGTTTCATGGAAGAAACCTCTTTTCCACAACTATTCCCTCCTATGCTGATGTTGTGATAAACAAAACTGAAAAAAAAATCACTGTAACATTTCTCCTATCCATAATGCACAATGTATAATAATTCACTGACCTACATACACATACACACACACACACCCACGCACACACACACACACACACACACACACACTGCTTACCCTAGACGTAATAAGTATGGATTCACAGGCCAGAGCACTTGGGATGGAGGGGGGTTGGGTTACTTAGCAACGAGCCTGTTGATGTCCAAACAATGTTAGTGTCGTCAAAGCGACTACTTGTGCCAGACCAAGGTTCTGCTGAGTGCAACAATGTCACTTGTGTGTTTCTGACTGCAGACAGAGGAACAGCCCACAGACAGGCTGGACTCAATGAGGCCGAGACCAACACAGAATGCTTCAGCCCTAATAGCTTTGGCATGGTCATATTTTGCACTATATTAATACAGTGTGTATGAAGCACATAGAAGTAGGCTAATGCAGTGCTACATAGCAGTGTGGGCAATCTGAGAACTACAGGACAGGATCTACTGTCCAGCAGAGGGGGCAGGGGATGATCATTCTGCTATTCTGCAATTGATCGATCATTTCTTTGAAATCTTACCAGTTTATAGATATTACCACCACAATCCAGACACAATGAGTAACAAGATACTACTCCAGAAATGTTATGCTCTCTATTTTAACTTATCATACCATAAAATATAGATTTAATTTTGATTAAATGTAAGTGAAGCACATTCATTCATTGTTTGTTTTTTTTTCCACAGACTGAATAATCCATATTCTGAAGTGTTTGTCGGTCTTTGCACATCAGTGCTACATTCATAATATTATATTCTTCTTCTTAGTGATAATGAAATTGCTATTTTTAGTGACTGTCCATGACACATGGGACATGCATGATCTATTATTACTGCTAACCTGAGATATGAGAACAACAGAGTGCTTCATGGTATAATTAATACCAATTATTTTGGATGCCAGTAAGTTGGAAGTGCCAGGTTTTAAACTGTTTTAAACAGTCATCAGCATTGGGATCACAGACCATACAAAAAGAGGCTGAGATACATCTGCCAACCAATTTCTGGCAACAACAGAAAGAGTAAAAGCATTTACATAAAGCAAAGATGAGAAGCCAGGCTTACTGACAGTGAGGCCCTGGATAAGATGTGAAATGTAACCCTCAAGATCAGCGGTTCACAGTGTAATGGCAAAGTTCAGGTTCAGTACCTGACCAAGCCAATGGTCAGCCCCTCACCACTTGTTGAGCCCTGCAAGGCACCACCTCTGCCTTGTTCACTGGCTGAGAGTCATCCCCACTTATTGGCTGATGCTTCAGTTTACTGACTGAAGTAGCAGTCTTGAACAGGGATCAAATTGGAGATTTTGTGAACATGCAGGCCAATTGTGCACAGTTGCTTGTGTATCAGGCATATTTTGAAAGTGCCTTATTTCACACTTTTTTAGCATAAGCACATTGGTTTGGTACATACTAATCATGTGTGCTGAGACCTCTATGTGAAATAAAACAGCAGCCTTCAACAGAGGACAAGTTGGTTTGAAAAGGGCAGAGACTGTCGGCTGTTGCAATGCTACGAACAAATGCATGAGAGCAGAAAATGGCCTTGGTGTTCACCTGTGTATTGTGAGTCTTCAATCTAAGAGGCTGTAAAGACTTAACAGACTCCGTTTAATGTCGAGAGAATTCTTCTGACAAAACTTAAGCAAGCTCTAAGTTGAAGTGCACATCCATTGTTATTGCTGGTGTAGCTAAATTAATAAAGGAAAGTTGCTTCTGCCTGGGATGAACAACAAAACAGGGGGCCGTTTTCAGGATATGTGTCTTCAAACTCAGAGCCGATCCACTGTCCAGCGTTTTTAGACAAAAGGCTCTTTAGATCTTGTTTCACATGGTGGTCTGCCTATACAGAACGAACAAACCGAGAGTCCAGAATACGCCACACAAAGAGTTTGGAAATCTGAAACTGAGGGCCCTATCTTGTGCCACCCGCTATCCGCTGCCACTACCCGCTACCCGCAAATTGCGGATTTAGGAGCTTCCGCTATCCCTAAACGGTATCTTGCGCCACCCGCTACCCGCTATCCTTATGCCGACTCCGTCATTTGCGCCTGGAGGTGTGTTCGTGGGCGTGTTTCATGCGCTATCCCTAAAGTTGCTATCTTGCGCACACACTTTAGGGATAGCGGATAGCGGGTGGTCAGGACCACCCGCTATCCGCTATCCCTAAAGTTTGGGCTGTTAGGAGAGCGCGCCCAGGCGGCTTCAATGCGCGCCCCGACGGAGCCTCACCACGCACACGGTCGGACTGATACCAGGACGCCGCCGGAATGGACTGAGTATATTACTCATATAGACTGTTTAGAGGAAAGACTGTTTTAATTGGACACTTACGCCAGCACGTTTTATTGTTTTATCATAAGCCAGCAGCTGTGCTATATTTTTATTTTTAATATTTTATTTGCCCAATGTACCTTGTCAATAAATTAGTTTACACATAGTTCCACCTCTGCCTCTTGTGTGTGTGTGGTGTGGCCGGGGATTTTACTCAATCAGTACAACCTTGTGACACGTCCACTTGGACACATGTGGCTCCACCTCCCGAATTAACTCGCCTATAATATAATATATAATATGTATATAAAGCCAACTTGCTTTAGCCTCAGTAGAAGCCCTGAGAAAATCTACCTCCCTCTCTCCATCGCGGGTTTAGGATTTAGGATTTAGGATAGCGCATCCTGCCCTTAAAGGCAATGGCACCTGGCACACTGATTGGTTTAACTGGCATAACGCCCAAAACACGCCTATTCATAATATAGCGGGTAGCGGAGGTGTTTTGCGGATAGCGGGAGGTGCACAAGATAGCAACTTTTACGGGGGAACGCCTCTTCCTAAATCCTAAATCCGCAAATAGCGGGTTTAGGGAGTCTGGCGCAAGATAGGGCCCTGAGTTTTCATATCCTTTTTCATATCCTTTAAATATTGTTTGTCGAAGTTGTCGATCAGTTCCATGCTAATAATAATGGCTACAGTGCTTTCACCCTTAACATTCTGCAAGGCATATGATAAAAACTTGATTTATCAAACATTCAAGACAATTCAGGGTGAATAAATGAATATACTGTTTTAAGGTGAACTATTCCTTTATGATGAAAACTAGAAGATAATCACAATATGGGCACCAGATGCACTGTTCCCACTGTATTACACCATGACACGTTCATGCCACTGGCTGGGATTAAAGGAACAAGCTGATGCTGATGATACTGAGTTGTTTTCTCAGCTTAGATGTTTGTTTCAGTCCATTTGCAAGACAGTATCTTAGCAGCGGTTGTGTTTACTTGATGGCTCCCCATTGACTCAAGGGCAGTTCTACAGCACAATCAAAATACGTATAATGCACCCTCAAGAGCCTTTGCTTTATATCTGAATGGATATATCCTATGTGAAAACACTATGAGTTGCATGGTTGCTCTCAACACATTAATGTTATAAATTGCATGGGAAAGGAGCAGAATCATTAGCAGCTAATATACAGGGCAGCACCAACCATATGGGTGACTTCTGATTATCAGCATTACATAAGACACGGCAAAATCCATGTCCAAGTTTGGAGACTCAGTATTTTAAGAGAAACAGTGTTACTGACGCAATGACTGATAACTGGTAGACAAAGGCCTCAAAAGATACTGTTAGGTTCAGTTTATAGGGCATTTTGGAGCTGCAAGATCATTTCACTGTAACGGTCCTTTTCATTTTTTTAAGATTATTTTTTTGGGGAGGCATTTCTGCTTATTTTTTTTTAGTAATAACAGTGGAGAGACGGGTAAGGCAGGGGAGATAGAGGGAATGACATACAGCAAAGGGCTGAGACTGGAGTTTAAAAAGGGAGAAGAAAGAATTGCATGGCTCCAGTGGCTCCCCTGATGAAGACTTAGAGTCAATCCACGTTGGTTTGGTTAGTTGCCTTGCTCGGAGAATAAATTATTAGTCATTCAAAGTTGGAGTGGCTTTGTTTTTTTCCCCATAGTTTTCTGCATCAACTAAAGACCAATATCAAGTAAGATTTCCAGGGTTTTGCCTCTTGGCTCAGACAGGATTCAGTCCCAGGCTGCTGTATAAGGCCTTGATACACAGTATGATCTCTACCAGGTGAGCCACCCGGGTGCCCCAATTTTAATATTTCTGATGAAGTAATGAATGGAGCAGGGAGATATTAGAGATAGAGAAAGAGATATTAGCTATTGGAGATGAAGAAAAACCGACCAATTCTGTTACAGTCCCTCCAGACTCCCCTCCCTGCCCTATTGCCAGTGTAAATACATTTTGTAATTTTAGCAGATCTCTGAGACTAAGCCTTTCTTCTGTGTTACAGTGGTGTTTTCTCACTGACATTCATTACAGAAACACAGAGTATGTGGATTATCTTCATAGCCATAACATTAATTGAAGAGTAATTTTGTGCAGCACAGATATACTGATTTCTACCTCTAATAAGGCATATATGACACACACACACACACACACACACGCACACACGCACACACACACAAAGTTTTCTTGTTCAAAACATTTCTTGTTCAAAATGTCCTAATGGTCTGGAAGTCTGAAAATACTCTAGATGATATGTGATCCAAACATATGTTCATTAAAGTTAGTTTAAAGGGGAATTCCACTCAGCTCAAGTATTAACCTATCTTATTTGTTATGGCACAGAGCAGTTCAAACAGGGTTTCTGAGCATCAACATCTCTCTCCTAAAGCTAGAAACCACAGAACCATAACTCTAAAATGTGATGTCATCCCCATGCACAATCTGGAGCTCCTCCATAGGCAATAAATAGAAGACAAACTGACCTTTTGGATTCAAATGAACTGTTTATTACAGTAGTGCTGTCAGTTTCCCAACCAGAATGCATAATAACTTTATAATGATAACATAATTTTTTATAGCATGTGTCTAAAACAAACTTTATAAAGTGCCCAGCAATTAGAAGAAGTAATAAAACACAGAAACAAAGACACTCAAGCAAAGAGCTACAGACCCTGCTTCAGTTATATGGTAGGGTATAGGCACAAAATACTCAGAAGAATGGGACTAATGCATTTTGAAGCTCCATTTATGCCCTTAAATCTGTTTAGAGATGACTTGGTTATAAGTTGGAATTTCTTGGCAGTGGAATTTTCTAACAGAACATCAAGCAGTGAAAAAAAAAAACCTCTGTAGGGTAAAAATAGGTGAAAAGGAGCTCCACTGACATGTCTATTTATGTAAAACTATTACCTTGCTTACATGAAAGATAATAACCAAAGAGTTCAAATGATATTCCTTTAATATCCCTTTGTGCACTAGAGTACCTATGATTCTCAGTAAAGGATACACTTTTTATTTATTTATTTATTTATTTATTTATTACTGGCTTACTGACTTACTTACATGCATACTTACCTACTTACTTACTTACTTACCTACCTACCTACTTACTTACTTACTTACTTACTTACATACATAAATACACACATAGTTACCTATTTACATACTTACTTACTTACTTACTTACATGAATACATATACCTACTTACTTATTTGCTTACTTACTTGCATGCAGGCACACTTGCTTGCTTAACTACTTAGCCTTAATTTAACCAGGGAGTCATTTGAGATTCACAATCTGTTTTTCAAGACGGTATACAGCAGCAAACAGAGTGGTACAACGCACAAAAGACAAAATGTACTGAAGGATCTCAAAGCTGCTCATAGAAAACCAGGACTCAGTGGATGAAACAGCAAGACTTCTAACAGCTTTAATGTCAGACAGTGGAATGGAAGTCAGAATTTCCCAATGATTTTTACCTTTAATCTCCTACAGTATTACTTTAACACTGTGTAAAAATTACTGTTTCTATATACTATGAAGTCATAGTATATAGAAACAGTATAGTGTATCTTCGCAAAAAAAAAAAATCATTCAGGGTGTAAAACAATGCTGAAAAAAACCCTGAACCCTTGAATATAGCACAAAAATGAACTGTAAAATACCAACTATTCAATACACAATACACAAACAAAGTGCAGTGTTGGAGAACTGAATGAATTAATGAATAAACAAAGTATTTTTATGTTTGTTTTAAAAAGTCTAGGTAGAGTTTGCCTTTGAAAGAATATGTGTTGTTTTCATATTGTTTTCCCAAGTATCTGGATGGGAAAATGGCATTGTTGTAAATAACAAGGCCAAGAGTTAAGGAAATGAAGAGTAAAGAAAAAAAAAAGTTTAAAAAATTATTGGCACAGAGGGGAGCAGCCACTTTATCACTTCCAAGGTGGTCTTCAGTCACCTCCATGTAGTCAGATGCCCAAAAATTTTCAAGTAAAGGAGTCCGAGATTTGATTAAATCTCAGACCCAGAAATTGCCAAACGTTTTATCCCAATGAACCCTATTTGTTTTTTCCCCCTACAGCCATTCTTACACGTTTTCTTTTACTCTGTGCAGCGATAGGGAGTTTGAACTATGCCTTGTTTTACTGGGGACTGCCCGGGGCCCACTCAAGCACATGTTGGGGTCCCAGGAGCCAGCTCTGGGAGCCCCCGGCCTGCTGCTCGTGCTATGCTACTGCAGCACCACTAGCAGTCAAGCAGCGGGACTCCAAGCCCAACTTCCCGAGCTGCTGACGTCAGCTGGCAGCCTGGGCTGTGCTCGCCGCTCCGGACATAGCGCCGAGAAAAATGCTGCTCTCCGTACCGCCAAGGGCAGGAATCAACCCATACAACGGCTATAACAGCAGAAACAGCAAAAAGGTGAGCCCTTTCGAGATTTTCCTCGTTTTCGGCTTGTTCACCCTGCAGGGCAACACGCCCGTGTCTGTCGCGACAAAAGGCTTGTGACAGTGCGCTGCAGTGTCCTTGAAAAGCGAAACGTATACTGAATTAACTTCAGACTTCGCGGAGAAAAATTCCTGCTTACTACACCGCAGCGGCACCGTAGTATGTCTGTGTGCGAAATTTGCTACGCTCGGTCCTGTCATGTAGGCGAGTCGCCCGGTGTTTTATTTTGTAGTATTGGTATATGAGTACTACAGTAAGGATGTCGATATGGCTCTGCTCACTCATTTGGAAAAGTCAATGGTGGAGAGCAACTTTTATGGGTATCTGTACCGTGCTGGGATAGCGCGTCTGTGCGTAAATGTGTTTGTGTGGGTGGGGGTAGGGTGAAAGAGACGCTGGGGTAGCATGTTATTCTTGGCAGATAAATTCTGCCTCTGCCTTTAGTGCTCAGTGAACACTGATATCCAGTGTTAAAACCAAGTCTTCATTGTCTGCGCTGCCGCGTAAGTTTGCAAAGTTTTTTTTTTTTTTTTCTGCTCTTTTCCCATCTGAAAGCAGATTATGCCCCACCCCTTGAAAAATCCCACCAGACCATGACTACATTCCCAAAATTATGAATCGCACTCTAATGGTTACATTGACTGTTGACATTGGATCTTTTATAGGCGGTCTGGAGAAGGCAGATGTAAAGGCGGTGTGAGAAAATTATCTGTGTTCTCTCTGTCGCGTGGAAATAAACAAAACACAGCATATTTTGTTATATAACACTGGAAAAGCAAACAGGTTTAATTTTGTATGTTGTATGTATGTTTTGTATGGATTAGTCGCTTTAAAGTGGTTTCCCCCTCCAGAAATACTCTTAATTCACTAGTATATTTACATTTGCTTAGAAATAAGTGGCATATTTCTTTATTGCATGGATCATAATAGCAGGTACTTTCTTTCCCCAGAAGTGATGCTGAATGTTCCTTATTTTGAAGATGAAATGGACATAACATAGAGATTTTATGTTGTGTTTTCATATCAAATGCATTCACAAATTGCTGCTCCCTCTCCCAATACTCAACATGCTGGTTATTGACTGTATTGCTCTGAGCTTTGGGACCATAAATGACGTTTGAATGTATTTTGAAATATTGCCTTTCTAAGATAATAAGGTCTTTGCTGTACATGTTTACCTCTATCTGCCCACATCTGATGTCATCAGTGGGGCTTGTCTGAAGATGATAGTGTGTAGTGCAGCTCTCTCTCTCTCTCTCTCTCTCTCTCTCACTCACTCTTTCTCACACACTTGCATACAATACAATTTACTTGATACTACTGAAAATTTCAGCACATATTTACAGGAAATACATTTTCATGCCATTGCGTTCCTCAGTTATTACCAGGCTGTGCCTTGTTTTGTGGCTACAAGGAGCTGAAATGATCATTTAACGCCCAAAGCAAACAGTTTTTGACGTGGAAAAGTATCATAAATCCTTTCGAAAAATTTCTTTTGATTTTATGACAGTAAAATGCATAATGCATAGCGTGTCGAGCCAGGGCAATGTTCACGCTAGACACGTCTTTGGTGGACTTGCATTTTTTTTTTTTTTTTGCTATTGACAAGCTGTCGCTTTTCAAGTAGTTTGCATCAGTGATGTTTCTAAATAATGAATCTAAATGTGAGTGAGAGGAGCAGAATGTAATACAGCATTGGTGCGGGAATATCACACATATTTGCTCTAATATGCTGTTACATTGGGACAGTTCTTTCAAACTTTCCTCTTATCTCCTATTTGTATTTTCATTTATTGTCTTGTCTTTTCAATGCCCTTTAAGCAGCTGCAATGCTTTGTTACGTGATAATTCTACAGTCATATGCGTATTTTCATAGCACTGTGGCCTTGACCTTTGTACTTTTTGCTGTTGATTGTGTATAATGCAGAAGAGCCAGGAATTTAAGATCATTATGCTGAAGTGTTCCCTATAAGTGACTGAGTGGTCGCTAAATGTCCGGGATGAAAAATGTCTCTTAGTTAATTTCTTGATGTCCATTTATTTCCGATGCTGGATAATGCATTATGAACAGGTTGTACTTGGATCAATCTCCAAAATCACGTCAAAGCTTTTCTAGGATTCCGACAAAACTGAAAAATATGGAAGAAAAAAAAGGAAGAAAAGAGGAAGGAAGCAGTTTTCCTCATCCAGTTGTTTTGGTGGTCCCAAGCTCCTCTGTTTTGTGGAGCTACAGTTCACAGAGAGGTCAAGTTCCTGTGTTGAGATTCCTAACATTTTCCCCTCCTACCTCCACCTCTTTCTCATTCTTTCTCTCTCTCTCTCACTCTCCTGTCGCCATACCTGCGCCACATTAGTACGTAAAATGAAAGGCTGAGCACAAAAAAAAGCATGCTGAGGGGTGAGAAAAGCATTTTTTGTGTTTGCGTGGTGATTACTGAACCAGATGACTCAAGGAGTTTGGTTTCCTTCGTGCCTAAAGCCGGCTGCTCCTCCCCTGACCCTGCACCTCATTTCCTCCCTCAAATAAATAGAATTAATGTTCTCAAATCAGATTTGGTCGGGTTCTGTGTAAAGCTTCCTGGGTGGAAAAACAACAGGAGGTGCCGTGTTGCTCCTTACTTGGAAAGGTATCATATGTCTCACTCAGGCTTTCATAGAAAGGCTTATTTTTGTATTTGTCAATCAGATTTTTGTTTTCATCCTGCAAGGGGCAATTGTTTGTTTTATGAATCATCAACCTTCTGTTGTGATTTATAATATCAATAGATTAAATATAACTATTATTTATTTATTAATTTCTAACACAATATAATCAGGACAGGCGCACCTTTGTCTGCTTGTGGACATTTATATCATATGAAAGAAGAGGAATGTTTAGTGAGCAAAAGATAACAGCCACAGCAGATTCATTGTTGGAGGGATCAAAAATCCTCCACTAAAAGGCCATTCACCATATGGCAGAATAGCAGAAGTGAGGTCTTTCATGTTTCTCCTTTAAATTAAGTTCAAACTTTCGCTTTCAACTCCACACAAGCTTTGAGATGTCACTGCTGTTTACCAGCTCTTACCTTACAGAAACCTATGCTCTCATTTCTAGCCTGTTTTTTTTTTTTTTTTTTTTTTTTTTTGCTTTTATGCCATTCTCTTTGATGCTTAGAGGTTGTCTGCTATAGATGACAGGAGTGGAATTTATGGAATTTAAAACCATGTTCCCTAACAAAAGAAGTGTGAAAGCCCACACATTTTCAAACATCATATGGGAACCAGGCAAGTGAAACACTTTGAAAGGATTGCTTTTCTTTTGCAACCTACAGTATAGACCATATAGTTTTGTTTTTGGACTAAACGGGGCAATGACATGGTAGATAATAAGTGTCTCATGTTTTATTATGTTATTTTTAAATATGTATTGTATATATCATTTAATGTGTAGTTTCAGCTAAACCTGATTGGTCAAAGATACATTCCAGATAATTATCAAAAAGCACCAATAGCTAAAAAAAAAAAAAACAGCTGTTTGCCATGCTGACCACTCTATTAAACTATGTATAATAATGAGATACTGCATGTCTGGGCATTATTTACTGTAATTATTTGTACTTTGGTGATGCAGATGGTGATCTATCACATTACCACAGTAACCATGGCCAATGAAGAACACCTTCAGAGGTTTTATTGGCATATGCATGCATCTGCTGATGGTTTCCGTGTGTCTTTAACAAAATACTCACATATACATAAAGCATGCAACAAATATGTTATCTCCATTTTTTACAATATTCTAAGCACTATATTTTTCTATAGATGTGCCCTTATATCTTTTGCATTGGAATGACTGATATTTTAAAATTATATATTAATATACTGAGCTCAAGATATGATGATGATAGAGAATGTAATAGCAAAACATCTGGTTTATATGTATGTTGAAGCTTTTAATGTTTGCTTTTACATCATTTGGAGCAGTCGCACAGATGCCATCGTTTTTTGGCCGGCCAAAAACACCCTGGATAATTACTCGAGGAAACTGTCATAATAAGAGAGACTTGTGTGCCACGATGAAGTTTTCATTTTTCCAATGACCTCAAAGTGTAAATCTGAATAATCAGAGATTCTTTCCTCCATCTGTCTCTGCATGAACAACAAAATAACATTGAGCTTCCGATCAAACAGAGTAAATGAAACATTTTGTGGTTTGTTGGGCAAAGCAAGCAGCACAGAGGAGGAACTAATGGGCTACTGGATCAACACAGCCTGAGCTCACGATTACATTTTCCATGTAAATCTTTTGCCATAAAGTAAGTGATTTCATGATAACAGGGAGACTTGAAGTTGAATTGACACAAGCAAATCTTGTGAATATGCCCATAAACTTTCGTTTCACATTATATCAGTCCGATCAAAAATGTTAAATAACTGGAAACCTCTCTCAATTGGCTGAAGAAAAACATGGACTACAATAGCATGTGGGCTGGCTTAGCAGTGAATCTGAGAGAACCGTGGCAGAGATGAATGGGGATCACAATGACAGATTATTATTAATGTAATGAATTTGGTGATTGGGTTTAACAGCAGCTACATTTTTCAAGATTAACCGAGTAAAAAGTGTGCAGAAGAGTTAGTTAAGTGCATTGATAATTCATAGTGATGCATATGCTCGTAACATGGCTTCAATTTTTGGCCAGCTGAGCCTGAAACTGGAAGGCCTGTAGCCACCACAGCCAAAGTGTGCCTACATATCTAGGTTGTAAACATATTTTGTAAAATGGACCAATATTTGTAGTTAAATGTCGATCTTAAAGTTGCAGGTACTGGTGTGTGGTATAATGTTGTTGTAATGAAATCCAATTTTTCAACAGTTTATGGCTGTCTGTCAAAAGTGTCCTTTTTCTGGAGTGCTGAAATTTTTTTTTGGGAACCAGTGCTTTTCTCCTTTAACTGCAGAGTTACTTTTTATGTAGGAATTTTTATACCACAATGACCATCTTCACTCCTGTGTTCTCCCTACAGAGTCCTCGTTCAGTCTATATTTAGAAATACGTATCCTCTTTTTGTTACACAAGTGACAGTAACGCAAAAGCAGCATTCATTCAAAATGTTTGACATTGTACACCCCAGACCTACATTTCATTTATGACATGCACTTGACAAAGATTAAAGTAATGAGTATTTATTCATATTGATAAGTGTTTTGCATTCAAATATCAGACACTGAATTGGAAACAAGACCCAAACAAGTAAATTTTGTTATAATTCTCAAATGGAATAAAATCTGTGCAAACAAATGCAAGAATACCTTATATATAAGTAACACATTCTTCTCTAGTTTTTCTGCAGCTAATATATGCATTGGGAAAAATATCCTTTCCAAAGTTAGATTTAGTGACTGCAGTTATGAATTTCACATGGAATTTTTAAGAGAGGAGTGGCACAGTGTCGCTGGCAGGCAGCTGACGCGAGGCTGAAGCTCCTAATGCACTTGTGCTTACCTTGTAGCATCAAGGCTGGATCTTTTTAAAATGTCTGTTTTCCTGAGCCTTTATCACTAACTTGGCTGTTTTGAAGGCAAGCTGAAAACCCAGTCACTGAGGAAATTTCCTGTATCCTGACCTTAATTGCTCAGATTTTACTGTTGCATTAATTCAGGACAATAACACTCAGGTGAAATGTTGGGGTATACATAAATAATGAGCAGCTCCAACCAGTCTGCACCACATCCTCTCCCAGGTTGTGATACCTACAGCCGTTGCATCTTTTGTATGCAGGAGATGCTGAAGTGCTGAAGTGGAGCAGAAAGCCAAAAGACTAAATCTGGACTCCTCCAAGTCATATAAAGAAAAAATTTCAATACACTTTTTGTACCCTAGAGATATATAGAATATGCTTACCTATGCATTTATATTAAGTAAAAGCTCAACAACAGGAAATACATTACATGCCAGACATAATTGCTGTCTTCACATATGCTATTGGATTTGTGCATTAAATGAGCTGCGCTGTCATACTGACTTGATCCTGGCTGAACTGTGCTTTCACCTTTGTCCCTCTGGCCGTGCTCCAGGTATATGTTTATCTATCTCCTGTCATGGTTTAACGTGTCAGATGTTTCAGAGTGGTCCCTGACTTTGCTGCCAACCGCATGAACCATCGAAGGTGAATAGGTAGAGAGAGGGACTGAGTCCTTGGAGGAAGCACAGCTGTCTGAAATACGATGCCAAGTGCCGCAGTGATGCCAGACACTCGGTGTGCTTCACATTTTGTCAGATCTCTAGCTCTGCCTGTGAGCCAGTGTTTGTAGGTATCTGTTTCCAAGCTCCTGCCACCTGACCCTACTTAAAGGGCATGCATTTGTTTGCATTTGCACTATGCGTGTGCGTCAGCTTTGCTATATATCTTTCAATTCTCTTGTGTGAGAGACAGACAAATTGATTTAATTTGATAGACAGATGACATCAAGAGAGCAAGGTTGTTTTTTTTTTGTGTGTAGCCTATGAAAGGACAAAGACAAAAGGTACAACAAAACGAGGCGGAGAGAGAGATTTCACGGACGAGTCTGGACGTGAGCTTGGTGTCCCTGTCACCTGGTAGGAATGCAGAGCTGCTCATTCAAATGGCAGCATGATAAGATCAGGAGCAGACAGAAAGAGGATTTCCTGTCTGCCTCCATATTCCAACCAACCACAGCACCAACCACACCTTTAACCCTCAGCAAACATGCAGAGATTGTCACTCATGTTTCAACTAGGGCTGGATAGTAATTTAATATTGTTGTTTTTCTCCTTACAATACATAACTCATAATTCATGATGTAAAGCAAATATTGACTTAAATCATGGGAATATTTTTTTTTTTTTTTTGAAATTTGCAGTTTTAAAATGCTGTATATGAGATAATTGACCATGTGTTAGCAGATATTGTTATACAACTAAATATTTTTGATTATTCTCATGTTCATTTTGTCCATATTGACCAGCCTTAGCTTCAAGAAAAAGATGAGAGCTGTGTGATAGTCAGATTAGTCATTAGATTTATTGTTCATATGCTTTTTGAAAGCATGTCAAATGGAAAATAAATTGATTTGCTGTTAGTTTTCAGAAACACTTATTTATGAGTCGGTGGGAGAGGAGATTCAAATCGTGAATTTCATTTCATCAAGCTCATTTTCGTCGATCTTGAGGAGTAGTGGGTGCACGGCGTTCGCTCTTCTCAGCAGAGTAATCCTGCACAAGCTGGAGGCTGCCTCTCATGCAGCCGGGCTATAAATCTGCATGTAAGTCGGTCAGCTGGACGGACAGTCGTGACTCCTTCCTGCTTGAGGAGGAGACGAGCACTCAGGCAGGCAGCAGGCAGCCAGGATGCAGGAAGGCAGGCATACCCCCAACAGCCAGGAAATCCATGGAATTCTATAGGTCAAACTGGGGTCAACTTGAGAAGCCCAACAGGAAGAGAGAGATAAAAACAGAGATGGAGCGAGACAGACAGACCACCAGATAGGAAGCCAATAAAAGCTATAGGATGTCTAAACAGAATGGACTTGAACCGAGGAGTGGAATAGTGAGTGTTAGGATGGCAACAGTGGAGAATATGTGCAAATGAATCGTTTCTTTAAGGTTATTTAACTGACAACCAATGACACAATTGAAATGAAGGTGTGTGTTTTTGAGGTTTTGAGAGAGTAGACTAGAGTGGTGAGTACCTACCCCACATGTATAAATAATGTGCAGTACTGAGGCAGATACGTGCTGGCAGCTCAAGTGAAATGAGTTTAAAGAAGAAAGTCGTCTTATTTATAGAAATGCTTTTGAGTTCATCTTCGGTTTGATCCTAAAAATATCCAGTGATCATTTGTTATATATTTGGTGCAAGCAAGCAGAGGGAAAGAAGTGGAGCGTTGAATGTGTGTATTGTTGATTACAGACTGGACACCAACTGTACACACTCAAATGCATTGTATATATGTAGTTTTTCATCTGAATAAGTAATCTGACTTGGGTATTGATGTGCCTGCATCTTTTATGTATGGTGAACTAAAAGTGTCAAGTGGACATCAGACTCTTTGTTTTGAAACTGTACACTGTTTCAAATTGATTTATTTGGAATTGCATTTTTTTTAATATTTAGTTTATAACATTTTTTTTTTTTTTTTTTTTTTGCAGTTAAACATAGCTGCCTTACCTGTTTTCCCCTATTTCCTCTATTTTTTTTAACCAGGGGATACTTAGGGATCCTTCCAGGGCTGGGCAATAACTGTAACCTGTATTATTTAATGAGATTAGAAATCCATATTCATCATGCATTCACGTCAAAGGAAAAGGAATGATATTGTATTTTAATGAAGATACATTTAGGGCAGGTTAATGAATTGGCAGTATAATCTGCAATCTGATCTGCTGCATTTGTTGAGAGCAAAGCAACTGAAAACCACATGTGATCACCCCATCTGTTGCATTTCCTGCCGCAAAAAAAGGACTCTCATCTCTTGGATACACGGTGAAGAGACTGAGTAGCTGAAAAAATTATGTAATCATATAAAAAAAAAAAAATAGAAACAATGGCTTGAATCCACTTCCAGTTGCTACAACATATATACAAGAAGCATTAAATTATCAGCAGAACAGCAAACTGAACTACTGGGAGTATTTATGTGCCGTTGAGAGCATTTGCATGAGGTTTGCACTTGCATCCCACCACTTTTTTAAAGCAAATATCCTTCGGTAACCCCACACCATCACTCATCCGTATGCAGTCAGTATTTTCTTAAGAATACTTTTTAGTTTTATAACAGCCAACCTTAAGAAAAATGAACTTCAGCAAACATGAACCTGACCACCTACCCTAGGAGCTTAATCCGCAGAAGTTAATGCATCAGCTTAGCGTTGAATTATTAAGACGTTTTTCTATAGTGCTTTGATACTTTAAGTTGGACTATTAAATGAATTTTACTTTAATGACAGCAGGCCTACTCTTTTATCGGAGCATTTCCACTTTAAAAAAGCACTTTCTATGTTTTTTGCTCACTGTTAAGTGGAGCAAATAGTTACTTTCAAATTTCAGTCATCAGTCTTACTTTTCATTGGAGACTTGTAAAGCACAAGATGTGATCCAACCATTCCAAAGAAAGTACAAAAGGTCTCTGTTTTATTTCATTTCCCAAATAATAATTGTCACAGATCATATCTTTCAACTCAGAGCATTATCCAACATCTGCAAGGATAATGTTAGGAATCAAGTGAATCATAGTAGCACAAAAGTGTGTGTATACGTGTGTGAGTGTGTGAGTGTGTGTGTGTGTGTGTGTGAGTGAGTGATGTGTGTGGGGAGTGTGTGAATGCATGTGCATGGTTGTAGACTGGTGATTTAAAGGGTGTTGTTACAGTTATGTATCCCTTGTACAATCTGGCGCTTGACCAGGACTTGGCTCTCGTAAAGAGTGTGTGATTACTACAGGTCTCTGCTGTCCTTTTTGTTCATCTGTAAATTAGCAGCCTCCGAAAAATATTAATCACCTCGAGTGCAACAAGACTAATTAAAGAAAACCACTGTCTCTGGTTTAACATTTAAAACCACAGCAGGTGGGACACTGGTGTATTTGCACGAGAGCAGTGGGGTTGAAAATGTGACAGGCCCCCAAACAGAAATTATGAAGTCACTGATTCCCCTTACATAAGTTGGGAGATTTGAGAAGATTTTGGTTGTCTGCACTGTAAACAAGGATGAGATAATAGTTTTGAGAATGAAACCTCTGATCACATTTGTCCTTCCTATGCACTGGCTAATTTGGACATTTTGTACTGAGTTATCTTTTAGTCAGATTTAACCATTTCTTATTTTACTGGTGATTGCTTTGGACTTCCTCAGGGCCCCCACTTTGAGAACGTCTGCTCTAACAAATGTATGACAAGTTTCCATGTATTTTTTTGGGAGAAAAATAAACACAGGCCTCACGTTTCTATAAATGAATGGAAGGTTTCGCAATTAACATATAGCACCCAAAGTTATTAATACGCCTCAGCCCTCTGGACCCCTCTCCATCTCAGCGTAAACACTTCACATCCTGAGGAAAAACCCTGTCAATGATATGTGTGTTGATATTGGTGCAGAAATTATTTAGAAATTATGTGCCAAAAATTAAATTAAGGCATCTTTGGTGTCTAATACTTACCAGTGCCATGTTTTACATAAAAACATGGCCATTCTGAGTCCTTGAATTTCATCCACCAAGACCTTGAAAGTCATCGGAAATTACTTGAATTTGACGTCCAAGTGTGAGAGCGCTTGGATGTCTGTGACTATTTGTGGAAAGAAAGAACAGAAGGGCCAGAATAAACACATCTTTTCTTTGTTTTATTTTGAGCAGGGCATACCCCTGTGTCATCCAACAAGAGCAAACACACAATGTTTTCAGGTCAGTACAACAGTGGAGGAAGAGGGGATTATGCTTGGAGAAATGAGTCTGTTGTTCAGTGTGCTGGAGGGGGGCATGCTGCTGGCAAAATGGGGGTCAGAGGGGCTGTCTGAGTGGACACAATGAGGGACCCTGTGCCTTATGGATTGTGTCTAATTAGGGGGATCGGTTGGTGTTCCTGGTGGTCCTGCAGTGACTGTGTGTCCCATCTAGGCCATTCCTAAACACCACCAGTCTGATCAGTGACCCATACTCCCCTCCAGAAATTAAGCCATTGTCCTCCTGCCGTCTCCATCCACTAGGTCTCCAAAACAAGATATTCCAGTCTCACGGCATCCTGCTGAGAGGCAGGGCTCTATCAAAAAAAAAAAAAACCTTCCTGTTCAGTTTCATTTGTATAGTGACAGAACATGTGGGTTAGATTCTTATCACTGAATAAAAACATGTGGCTTTCTCAACCTTTATCACCTCAAGGCCCACTTTGTTCTCTCACAAATTAGTGAAGGTCCACAAATTTAATTTTATGTGAAATATTTTCTCTTTAATGAAAAATTGCTCGTACCAGAACTTTGCAGGCTGTTGTTGTAAAAAAAAAAAAGAATTTGTTCTTAAAGGTCACTGCAATTGAGAAAAAAAAATAAGAAAGCCACACTCATTAACTATACAATATTTCTGTATAACAGAAAAAAGCTCCCATGAGCAATCCTCCCCTGACAAATACACATTTGATGTGATCTGATTTATGTGTTGACAGTTTAAGAAGTCGTCTGAGGAATAATGATCCACTCATTATTTGTTTGCCGTCTGAGAAACATCTCCATTTCACCCTGTCGAACTTGCCTCGAATCAAATTCCCATTTGAAACTTTCATTGTGTTGCCATCACAGGCATGTCATCATGTTTGATTGACACGCCCTTGACATGCTACGTCAGACACGGTGATGGAAACATTATTATTGCATTTTTATCCACTCGTAAATATCTTTACTTTTTGTTTTGTTTTTGAAACATTCTCTTGCACATTTATGGGAAAAAAATAAAAATTTCTCTTTACCACTCATGACCCTTAGTATCTTCATGATGGTGGGTCTGGTGGATGGCACAGTGCTTATATCATGTTAAATAAATGTGATGAAAGTCATTGTCTCTCAACACAAAAGCACAAATCTTAAGACATATCTTAAGATTTGGTTTTGGTAGCATTCCTATTCTGCACTGATTTCCTGATTTATTATTTTTCTCAGCGTCATTTGGAAATAACAGGCCTATTCCTGGAAGGGCACTTGAATAAACTTGTTTATGAATTCCTGATAAAGAAAGTGATAATGAAACCTCAATAAAAGACATTACCGGCAGTGGTTTGCGAAATTTTGATTTCTTTCATCCAAGAAGAGTCCCATAGTAAGATGAGATGATGCACTGTGAGTTGCGCAACATCTTTTCATGTTCCTAGTAGTGAGTCACTGACTGTCGTTGACTGCCATGGTTTACTGCTGGTATTCATTATTAATCATCATAGACTGATGGAAGAACACAGCCCAGACAGAGCGAGAGGTGGGACGTTATCCATTGTGGAAGCATTGTTATGCACAGCAGTGTGTATATATCATATCATTGCAGATGGTTGCAACATGGTAGAGGATGTTGTTGTCTAGTGTCACCCTGGTAATGAATTCCTGTTCTGCTGTTGTTATTCATCCCTTTGAGTTCCCCTAGTTTCTCCTTTGCTTTGATGTATGGACCTTGGACCAAACGTGGACTGAGTTGAACTCATGTTTTTGCGTCTGCTTTTGGGGATCAGTGTGCATTCTTACAGTTTCTACTCAGGATTTTGTGGAGTGTTTAACTGAGAGCGGCAGGTGAGAGAGAAATGTGTGACGGCTGGAACTGAACCTGTGGCTTAAGCCAACTTGAGAAACAAAAGGAGAATAAGCTTGAAAAATCATGGCAGTGATTTGTTTAGAAATACCTGCTCTTAACAAAATGATTGAAAGAGCTGCAGAAAAACAGAGACATGCTGTTGACATCTAGGCTATTATTAAATTCTGTGCTATCAGACTGACTAAATGTTGGTCTGTGTTCTTTGAGTCTTTGGTTTTGATTTGCACCGCAAAGGATTTTTTGTGGTTCAGAAGTTAAAAAAAGAAGTTACCCAATATGGAGAAAGCATAAGAGGCCAATTTTCCCTATATGGAGCAGGCAGGCAGGAGGCCCCACATTCCCCTCAGAAAGCAGTATTGGTGAGTGTTGACATGAGGCCTGTGTGATATCATTTTACGCTGCTCCCACATAATCATCTATCTCCTGCACAACAGTTTCCATCTCTCATCAACAGAACACTGCTTTGACGTTCTGTCACTTTGAACAGTACCACCACAGCTGTGCCAATGCAAAGTTTACAGCCAGTTATAGTTGAAAACATAAAGTTTTTGTTATTAATGTTTTCTTAATGTTTTCTATGGTTTAATCTGTGTTAATCGAGGCATGGGCAGTGGCCTGTAATCCACAAATGCTAATGTTTCTTTCTTATCGCAGCAGGCCTATGTGTCCTCCGGCCACCAGATGGCACCCCCCAGTCCCAACACCAACAGTAGCAGCAACAGCAGCGGCGGGGGAGGGGAACAGCTGAGTAAAACCAACCTGTATATCCGTGGCCTCCATCCTGGGACCACAGACCAAGACCTGGTCAAGCTCTGCCAACCGTGAGTGATTTTCAGCTGCTTTTGGTCCGACAGTTCTCATCACAGATTTTATATTAATCTCTGCATGTGGGCCAGTGAAGGGAGATTGGAACATGTGTAAGACGGATGTAACCAGTACTCGAGTTGAGGGGGGATGAAGTGGGATGGCATCCCCCCTGAAATAAAAACGGTCAAAATCATCCCCCCTGTAAAACTGCCATCCTCACTTTTCATCAAGTGAAAAAAAAATTGACCATCCCCCCTGAATTTTTTTTTTACAACTCGACTACTGGATGTAACAACATCACACGATCCAACAATCTGTGTATCTCCATGTTCACTTTGTGTCCATTAGCTTATTGAGCCACCAGGATGCTACATCCTGTTTCACTTTCAGCAGCGTTGTCTACAAAGATGCTCTGGTTGACGTCAGATAACAGCTGCTGGAGAGCTATAAATTAAACACAGAGCAAACACAAAATGATTTTGCAGGATCATTCCTACTGTGATGTAAATAATGCAGTTGTGCAGGCATAAGGTGAAGTCAAAGTAGATGTAAAAAGGAACACTATCCAGGGCATTTGTCTAAGGGCCATTAGGCTTTTAAACACTTTGAACTTCAAACAAAAGATGTTTTTGGCTTCAGCTCACACATACTCATACAGTGCTTTTATTGTAGCGGTTCCAGGGCTGACATTTGTTTGTGGTACAGTATACATCCTAAATAATAATAATAATAAAAAAAGGTTTAAGATGGCTTAAAAGTTTCTAGTTGGCGTCACAGTTTGGTGGTGAAACTTTAATTTAAGTGGGAGGACATCAGTATTGTCGTGACTCCTAGCCATTGTTTATAACTCTATTTAGAATGAGGCTATGAACCAGTAGTTCATTCCAATCAAAAGTAAGCGGATCAGATAGTTATTCAAATAGTTATTTATGATGCTGAGATGAAGACAGGATTGTGCAGAAACAAAGGTTTTGTGAACAGATAGCAGCTGTGCTATCTGGAGCTGTTGCTCTTCATCTGGTGGACACATTGTTTAAGGACATATTTGATGCTCAGCAAGAGGAATCACTTTGCATGGAAAGCTGTTTGTGAAAAAAAATATGGCCTGTTTGATTAAATCTGAGGAATACGAGAAATCAGAATGGCCTTAGATGGAGTGAGGAAAGAGGGAAGTAATGTAGAGCGTGAGGAAGAAAGATGAGTGGAGGGGGCGTGGGTTAAAGAAGGAGAGAAGGGGCCAGAGAGGGGTAAGTTGTCTCCTCCTGTCCTGATCTAACCTCCCACTCGTGTGAGGCTGGATTTGCTCTGCTGCAGCAAGCAAAGAGTTACACACCGACAAGCAATTTACCAATACAAATTACCAATACGTCCATACCATACGTTCATCTCCACAGGACTGGCGCACGTCATCTAGCCTCCCTGAATATGCACTGTCTGTATGGTGCTGGCCGAACTGTAAAACACAACTCTCCAATACTCTGAATATATACCACAGCATTTCCCTCCAAGTGCCTATTTGATTTTACCTTCTAATTCCCATCAACACTCAGATGGTGGCAATGGCATTGCCAAAATCAAATGCAAGCGATGGAAATTAAAATAAACAGCAAATCCGATTATCATTTAAATAATTGAGTTTTGATATATACCTAATACGCCTAGTCAGAGCTTGAACAATCCAGGTTGAATTAGACCGTTAGATGAGAGAAAATCTGTAATCTGGGATTGAAATGTGAAGCAACATATTGAGGGCAAAGGCAGGAGACTGATAGATAAGTTACCGTGGTAAAATAGAGAAGTAAAGAGAGAACAGGGGCATGTGGAGGGGTTTGAACGGGAAACCTAAGTGAATGAGAAAACAGTACCTTGGCCTGCTGGGAAAGAATGTCAGATGGCTGTATGTGGGTCAGAGTTGTCTGTCACGTCCCTCTGGCCTCCACACCTTCATGGCTTCATGCTGTACCGCTGTGGAGGGCTGAGGTAAGCAGAAGGTCACACAGTCACTGCCTCCAGACCTTTGAACTCTCCTGGCTTCTCTGTTGGCGAAAACATGAAAAGCAGCTTTTGTTTTTCTTTGCGTGGCGTCCAGCGATACCTCAAACTGATCAATAGTGCTTCAGTCGTACTGGGAGCAGCTTGAAACCTGGAAAATCCATTGAATAATAATGGATTAGTCCAAGCGCAGCATGGAACTCACGCAGCGATTTGACAGTCATCTTAATCAACAAAAGCATAAAAACATATGAAGTGAGAAAAAGCCATTTGTTATGTCTAAGATCATATTTTGAATATTACATTAGCATGGTGTATTTATTTATTTATTTATTATGTATAGAGAGCTACAAATGCACCGCATAGCACGCAATTCCCCTTTTTCTTTGCATTATTCAGAAATATAATTCTTCCATTACTTCCATATATCTAGTCCCCTGGCTCTCACTCTTCAACTGTCTTACCTAAACTTGGGTTTGCAATGAGAAAAAGGTTTAGATAACTAAAGTATGATTATATTTTAAAATGAGCGCAGTCAAAAGATTAAACTCAATTCTAAATGAGAGATTAAAATTACACTAATAACAATTATATCGACTTGAATCTGGATTATTTCATGTTCCTGAAAAGGTACGTCTTCACGTCATTACCTTGTTTAGCATCAGTGGCCCTTTTGGAAAACAAAACCATATCTGTCTTAATCTAATCTAAACTTAATCTTGTGTTTCAGAATTTATTTGGTCTTTAAAAAAATGTGTCAGATCAGTTGAATTAAGACAAATTGGCCCCTTGCAGCTGCTCTTCCTCTGACCTGTTTTCTGTTTTCTCGGCAGTCGGTGGCTGCTGCGTCTCTCCTCCTGGCTGCTGGTTTCATCAATATCCTGTGTACCTTTTTTACAAACAGCTGAGTTATACATTATTGTGGCAAACACGAATGTCACAACTATTGAATATTTAATGCACCTGGGCCTCATGTATAAACCATGGCTGTATATGCATAAAAAACATGCATACACATTTTGATGCCAGGTTAGGGATTTTTTTAAAAAGCAGCTTTATACCTGGTTGAAGTGACTGATCACTAACATACTTCACTATAATGAATGAAGCCTATTTTCTGCCAGCGTTTGAGGTACCACCGAAACCACTATGAAGTTGTTATTGTCCATCGTGTTTGCATGTAATGATCCATAATAGCTGCTTTGCAACTGTTTGATGACATTGGCATTGGCAAACTGTAAACAAAGTATATTTACAGGTTAGCTGAGTTTTCCACAGCGATTGATGGATGGATAATGTGTGCGCTTGAGAAGTTTCCTGTATGACTGACCATTATTTCTTACCATTTGATAAAATTTCTTTATTTGTCATGTAAAACGCTTCCCGGTATTATCCTGTTTCTGGAGCCAAACAAATCCACAATGATCAAAAACAGTGTGTCAGTTTTGTTTTCTTGGCTGCATGAATGAGAAATCAGTGTAAAACTGGCAAATGTTATTTTTCCCCCCATTTATTTATGGCTTATTGTGGGAGCTGGTGTGGGTGTATTAAGCTTCTTCACATGCACACAAGGTTTTTGCTTTTTATGATTTACAAGAAGGAACATGTACCAAGCACGCACAGTGCATTGTATAAACCTAAGAGTAAATATGTGCTTTTTCATGTGCACACCTTTTCAGTGGTGACTTCATTAGGCCCTGGTGTCAGTGCCATGACCATCTAGGCAAATCTGGGTTGTCTGGGCAAGTGGAAGGACTGTAGGACCCAGTGGTGCACAGTGAGCTGTGATGTTAGGGTGGAAAAAGAGAGGAGAGGGGCGGGTGGGAAGGAAAGAGAAGCAGAGGGGTGAAGGATCAGGTTTCAGTGTACACTCCGCCCAGACGCCATGTCGGCCAAACAGAGGAACACCAGCCTCCCTCTCTGACTAAATCCACCAGACAAGGGCAGGTCTATTACACTGTAATGTTGATGCACTCTCTTGTAACACTGCGTGCCATTACACCACACAACTTACACAGTGTAACACCTCTGCCAGACTCTCATTTATGAGGTTTGAGGTGATTTTTATGCCATGAAGGTTTTATTCTATATTGCATCAAATCACTGACTCTTACTACTGTAAATCTGTAGATTGGCTTTTCTTGCCCCTGTGCTTCTCCTGATCACCGGAGACTCAAATAACAGCACAGGATAATAACTTATGGTTCAAAGACTGTGTGACTTCTTTTGTATGTGATGAAATAGATTAGGCCTTCATATGAAGTATGAAGTAAGGAACGTCATTACTACTTACTCCTTCCGCTGTTATACTGAGATGTTAATGACGAAAATATCCAAGAGAAGGGTTGTAGAGAAGAAGTAAGTGTATGTGTGAGAGTCAGTAAATTACTATACTTGGTGTATTAGGGACTGGAGATATGTTACAGTGGCTGTTCTTTCGGTTTTGTTTATCACAACATCAGCACAGGAGGGAACAGCTTTTGAAAAGGGGTCAAAGTTTCCTCCATGAAACACTGAAATCTCAGCTGCTCCACTTCTGCAGTGAAACTTGATTTCATTTTTGTTGCACTCTACAGTGTATATAAAAGGTAGCTAATCTTAATTTGCAACTTTGTCTGAAAATGCCGCAACACTGGCACAAAACAGCTCAAACTATATCGTTCAGTGACACATGGTGAGGACATGCCACCCCAGCCTGCTCAGAATAATACAAGCACGCACACACACCCCAGCATCAACACCACTGTGGGGGCTGACAGTCCTCTGACATCAAAGAAAGCTGGGGGGAGCAAGGGGAGGCTGTGTTTGGAGGAAAGTGGATATGAATGGCAGGGAGGAGTTCAGGGAGTTCATGTGTGTGAGGGGGAGGAACAGAGTTAGGGCTCGGTTCATTGAGACTTTCAGTTTGGGGTTCAAGGTCAGAAAGGATAACAAAGGGAGAAAGTCAGCATTAAAAAGTGTGGCTGAACATAAATGGACAAATAGAGGGAAAGTAGGGTGTGTGGGCTGCTCTTTTATGTATGTTTGAATCTGAGTATGTCTTTATTTGACACCGTGATAGTGTCCATTTTTCTCTCACTAGCCTCTCATGGCTGTGTGTGTGTGTGTGTGTGTGTATGTGCTAGGTAAAGACAAAACTGGAACACATTTTTTTTTCACCCCTTGGGCGCTGTCTCCTGTCTGTTGAAAACAACACCAGGGAAGAGAGTTACTGTACAGCAGTCTCCATTACCAGACTATGACAGGAGGGTGGAGGCAGACAGCAATCTCTCTGGCACTAAACATCACATTAGAAAGACTCAGCTGACTGAGACAAGGAGTGTGTATTCGTGTTTTCACCTGCAGCCATGCAGCCTCAGGAAGTTTTGGTAGGAGCGGTATGCATGTGGTAGGAGCAGATTCCTCTCTGTGCCCTATAGTCACCTCATCTAACTGAGCTTGTCCTCTTGTTGTTTTTTATCCGTGTTTATCCTTGAAGGTATGGCAAGATTGTGTCTACAAAGGCCATCTTGGATAAAACCACCAACAAGTGCAAAGGTGAGTGTTGTCGGTTGCTTTGTTCATGCTTGTTCATCTCACGCTCATTTGACCTTGCTGTGAGCATGTTTTATAAATTGAGAGCTAAGATCATTATTTCTTATGACTGCTGCTTTCGCAGCAGTCATAAGATGTGTCAAAAATGTGTCAGCCTACTTTTCCACTTAAAATTTATGCATAGGAATATTAATGTTTCTCTCTTAACCCAATTACAGGCTATGGCTTTGTGGACTTTGATAGTCCCGCAGCAGCACAGAAGGCAGTTACAGCTCTGAAGTCCAGCGGGGTCCAGGCTCAGATGGCCAAAGTAAGAATGAGCGAACTCTTTTTCAACTCTATTATACAATCTAGCATACTCACTGGAGTTATTAAACCCATTTGTTATTGTCTCTTCTTTTATTAGCAAGCATTGATAATTAAAATTTCATCTTATCTCATCCTAAGTCTAATCCGTCTGCTTCAGCCATGACTCTCCTTACAACCCACTCTGGCTCATCTTGACCTTTCTCTGAAATTTTGCTGATTCACACTCATACACATCCACACACCCGCATGTTGTGGATAAACTGTTGTCTTCTGGGCCCTGATTGGCAGTAAATGTCCTGTTGGCAAGGGTGCAAAACAAACTCTGGTTTATTGGGAGGGTGTGTTTACTATCATTTGGCTGACGACCTGCTGGCATAGAGGCTGGCTAAATAAGTTGGAAAGCAAAATTTGCCATGAGTTGTAAAAGAGGATGTCTTCATTGGGTGAATGTGTTCAAAGTCTAGGCGTAATCCAGCCTAGACTTTGTGCGTATATTCCTATGCAGAAAACACTCACCTCTCAATTTGGCTTTTGGCTTAACCATTCCCTCTGCCCTGTTAATCCTTGATTTCCTTTCCTGCAGTGCCCACTTTTTTCTTCTTTTTCTTGATTGCCCTCTTTCCTCTTCTTTCCCCTCCCGCCCTGTTCTCTGTGCTTGTGTATGTTGCTAACCTGCTCCTGTTGTGGCACTTGTAGTGAGCTCTTTGTCCGAGTGTCTGCAGTCAAAGCAACTCTTGTCGGCCCATTAAGCTGATCCCTCTGTGGCTCTCAGGCTCCCCATTGAGGGAGCCCAGGGGAGGGTGCCACTACACCCACTGTCAATGAGACAGGAACAATGGGCTGGCATTTTCCAGCTTCTGGGCCTAGGCCTGGGGCTGACACCAGCACTTAATACACTCCACCCCACTGTCCCCGCTCCCTCCCTCTGTTCTGCACCCAAACAGACCCACTGCTATGTAACACCCGGGTTTCCCTCAGCCCAACCCCAGAAAACTGTAACAGATTAACTGTGCCAGCTGACCCTGTCAAGCCAAGAGAGTTTACTGTCATATGTACAGACAACACACAGGTCATCGTATGAAGTGGTCATCGGATGACATGAAAATCGTATGACATGGATAAGGAATATGTCCTGTCGCACAGGATATATCCATATAATAAAACAATGAAACATAAAGCATTAACAGACTGTCAGACAGACATTTGTGCAAAAAAAAATACACAAGATATCTTGGCAGTGCCATTGGGAGTGGTGCAAAGGAGCTTATTGTTTACAGATATACCAATGATCAGATGTACAGAATTTAGAGGTACATTTTGGTAAAAAGTAATTGATGATTAAAGGAAATTTACAGCTAAAATCAGCATAAATAACTGACTCTGGCATTTCGGTAGAATATGTAAGCACACTGTTTAAACATTAAAACTAAAGCACTTCACTGAAAGTCCAGGTATGTGCACTGTGTTAGGGTCAGAGGGTAGTGCTTTGAGGTAGAGTAGAATAAATTAAACTTTACTGTCCCCAAGAGGAAATTTGGAATTTGAAATTTGTTTCACACACACACACACACACACACAAATCTCAAAATCATAAAAAGAGTTTGACATGATGCTAGACAATTGCTTTGCAAAAAAAAAAAACATCTTAAAAACGTTATAGAGACATCTGACTATACATTTGACATTAACAACATGATGGCTTAAAGGAAAACTGTAAGAAGCAAGTAGAAGAAAGTGGAGGTTGTGGAGCTGATTATGCAGTCTGTTGGTGGATTAGGAGCTATTGAGCAATCTGACAGCCTGAGGGAAGAAACTGGTGGTGAGCCTGGTGGTCCATGCCCAGATGCTCCGGTAACGCCTGACAGACAACAGTAGGAAGACTAGGCTGAAGTCTGGGTTGCAAGAATCCTTAATGATATCCCGTGCTTTCCTAAGGCACCATGTGTGATAGATGCCTTGCATGGAAGGGTCTGTCTCCTCCCTGCTGTTTCCTGAAGTCCACGATCATTACCTTGGTTTTGCACATGTTGAGAGTGAGGTTATTATCGTGACGCCCTGCTGCCAGGTCCCTAACCTCTTCTTTGTAGGCAGTCTCATCATTGTCTCAGTGATGAGACCTGAGATGGTAGTGTCATCTGCAAATTTTATATTGGCACTACGGCTGCACATGGCCACAGTCATGAATAAACAGGGCGTACCGGAGAGGGCTGAATATGCAGCCTTTGATGGTATCAGTGTTTGTGCTTACTGCAGAGGATGTGAGTCTGCCTGACAGGAGGTCCAGAGAGGAATTAGGTCCCAGGATCTTGAGCTTAGGAACAAGCTTGGCAGATACTGTGGTATTGAATGCTGAGCTGTAGTCAATAAACAGCATTCTTATAGGTGTTAGCCATGTCCAGGTGGGATAGGGAGGTCTGCAGTCTCAATGACGTAGTGTCATCTGTTTGGGTAGTAGGCAAATTGGAATGGGTCCAGGGTGTTAGGTGGCCAGGAACAGATGTGGGATTTGATTAGCCGCTCAAAACACTTCATGAGAACTGAAGTCAGAGCAAGTCACTCAGGCAGGTGATGAAGGGTTTTTTTGGAACAGGAATGAAGGTGGTCTGCCTCAAGTAGAGGTTGAATATAATGAAAATATCTGTTAGCTGGTCCGCACACCCTCCGAAGACCTGGCCAAGAATGCCATCCGGTATTCACCAGTCCACTGCAACTAAACACTGGGTCTAAGTTCACTGCGCCTCCTCTATACAGTGCCACCCAATCCTGCGTATCCCGACACCCTACAAGTGCAACTGAACACCAAATGTTGACTCACCCAGAGAGCATGTGCTCTGTCAGAGGTGTTGATAACCACTATAAAAACCTAAATATACACAGTTGGCTGCGAGTCCCTGGGTCACATTAGGTCAGAATCACCAGACAGCAGCATGGCGTTAGTCTTTGACTCCAAACGCTATGACACAATTTCAGTCGAATTTGCACTTTAATTATGGCTGGTTTAGAGTGTTGTTCTTCAGCAGAATGGGCCACACCTGCTGCAGACTGTCCTCAGTGTAAGCTCAGTTCCCGAATGGGCCACCCCGACCTCAAGGCTGCACCACAACAGGCCCGAAGGAGCTGTGTGTGCAGGGGCAGGGGAACAATGGCAGGGTTAAAAATAGATCCCTCCTTACTTCCCAGCACCTCCCTGTTCAAACTCAGACGTCAGCTCACATGCACTGCTGACACACAAGCAGGCAAATACGTCAAGCGCACACACACAGACACGCCTCGACAGACTGGCTCATCTGGGGCCTGGCACAAACACCACTGTGTCGCCTCAGAGACATTGAGCGTGACTTCAGGGTTGTGTGTGTGTCACTGATAGAAGATAAAATATGGAGAGGTAAGCACAGACTCCATTCACATGTGCGTGGGTCCAGGAGCATTTGCATATCCACACAGATTCAATGTTGGTTTGAATGTGGGATCGGGTATTTATTATCAGCTGAGGTGGAGACAAGCCAGGATGAAGAGGGAGGGAGGTATTTTTGTTCCCTTATCATAGAGCCTTGAGCTCCATTAGTCTTATCTGACCTATGACCTCTTACTGTGGGCCACTGTGTTACATAATAGGAAGTATTGCCTCACCCAGACTGCATTTGCAGAAAATGGGTTATCTCCCAGCCAGGTGGCTCTCTGTTAAGTGTGCAGGCTACTCATGTAGACAGTAAATCCTTTTTCAGCATAGGTGTTGACGCACTTGACTGCTATAAATTCTTAAATGAATTCCTCATTGTCAGATCAGCAATCTCACATGTTGCCTGTGTCAAATTTAGCCAACATCATGTGCTGACTGAAGCTCCAGTAGACATCGGGCCACTTGTGTTCTCTGCTGGTTGAAATGTTTTGACATTGTTGGATAGTTTCCACCCTGTATGATACTTGTATTGTGTGTGGGTTTTGTGTGGTTATCTAATATTAGTGAAGAGGAAGAGAGAATAAAATGAAAAATGACAGATTGAACAGAAATTAAAATGAAAGAGCAAGAGCCTTTATCACCAGGCATTTGTCTTTCCTCTTTTCTTTTTTCTTTTTTAATCTTTTTTCTGATCCTCCCCCTTCATTCCCCAAGACTCCAACTACTTCCTATCCTCTCATCTCCCTCCTTGTCTACAAAATATCATGCATATTAAGCCACTCTTTTCTCCAGCCTTTCATTCCTTTCTCTGCTGTCTCTTCATCCTTCTCTCTCTGCTGTCCCTTCCCCTCTTTTGGCCCAGCCTTCCTTCCCATGGTTGCCAAGCGCCTGTTGCTGTGTGAACTCTTAACTTCATGCCTGGTTTCCTGTCTGTTTCTGCACAGTCACGCAAGGTTTCACTTTCAAGTCAGTGATCGCAGTAGTCTCACAATCCTCTTGCATTCACATTCCAGAGTGTCGACCTTTCAGACAGTCTTTTCAGACAAATGTATATTCATAGGTGTGTACATGTGTGTATGCATTTGCAGACACGTGCAACAGAATGCCTCAATAAGCTCAGGACACTGACAAAATGTACAGAAAAGATTAAAAATCAGATCCGGTGGCAACAGTGAATACCATCATTCATTATTTATGTCTGAATGTAATCAGGATGTGAAATGACTTTCATGTCCGTTCTCTGCACAGCAACAAGAGCAGGACCCCACCAACCTCTACATCTCCAACCTGCCAGTGTCCATGGATGAGCAAGAGCTGGAGAGCATGCTCAAGTCCTTTGGCCAGGTGATCTCCACACGGATCCTCCGTGACGCCAATGGGACCAGTCGTGGTGTGGGATTTGCCAGGTCAGACTACAGCATGCTGGCACAATACGGCACCGTGTGATGATGTACAATAGGGCTGGGCGATATGGCCAAAACCATCTATCAAAATATCTCAATATCAATATTGTGATGATGTTGTAGTGATTATTATTGCTGCTTTCATAAGGTATGTGCACCTGAAATGTCTGAGTTAGTAATGTGAGTATGATGACCAAGCAGGTAGATGCAAATATTGCAATAGCTAAAAGTTCAGAAAATTGCATTCTGTCACTTTAAAAAAGGGAGAGACATTGTGATATCACTATATTGTGTTACCCAAAATCCCAGATGATATCTATTCTCATATCATGATATAAAAAAAAATCATCGCCATGTCGCCCAGCCCTAGTGTATAATCTATAATTTAAAAATTTGCGTCAGTAATTTTCTTCCTGATTCAGTTTCAATGTAAACAACATTTAACAAAATGCAGGAAATTTGATCTTTACTGCATTTCAGAATGGAGTCCACAGAGAAGTGTGAGGCCATTATTCAGCATTTCAATGGCAAATTCATCAAGACTCCACCTGGAGTGCCTGGTGCGTAGAAGCTTTCCCCCCCCCCCCTTTTTCTTTGTATAGTGGGAATCTGATATTGTTTTTGTTAGTGCCAGAGTGCAAGGTTTTTGTTATCCACTGTGACCATGGAATTCACTCTCTTATTTGATCTGTTGCTTTCATAGTGCCCACAGAGCCCTTATTATGTAAGTTTGCAGACGGAGGTCAGAAGAAGAGACTGAACCAGGGGAAATACCTCCAGAATGGCAGGCCCTGGGCCAGAGACGGCGAGACGGTAAGATGAGTGACTAAACTCTTGACACTTAAGCCGTATTTGCTGTATATTCATTGCTTACACTTCTCAAGTTTGAGGGAAACTAAAGTCAGAAGAGAGCTTTATGCTATGGAATTTGCTCAGTCTAAGTCTATGTTTGCCAACTCCTTTAGTACAGGCTCCACCGGTGATTGCATGAGCTCACTGGTTATGAATCCTGTGTATTGTTTTCCCAGGGAGGAATGACGCTTGCGTATGACCCCACAGCCTTACAGAATGGGTGAGTGGTATGCATGCACTGACAGAAAACAGCCCCAACCCTTCAGCAATTTCAGTGTAACACTCAAACGCTGGTTTAATGCTGCCCTCTGGTGGGAATGGAAACAACAGAGAAAATTCTGCATTTCTGTAATTGGAGACAACAGCAGATACACTACACATTCTAACCAATCACCATATTGTCTTTGACTCATTGTTTGTTCTGCAGTTTCTACTCCTCACCCTACAGTCTGGCTCCAAATCGAATGATCGCCCAGACTTCCCTCTCACCATACATGCATTCTCCTGTCTCATCCTACCAGGTGGGAATTTTCACAGTAAACAAAAAGCCAAATGTCTCAGCAATTAGGGCTTGATTGTATTATTATGCCAGGTAGTGTGTGTTTTTATTGGCCTGTGTTTCAAGAATTCATTCTCAAATTTGATCTGTTGCTCTCCTAGCACAGAGCCCTCATGGAGTCCTCATTATGTAAGTTAGCAGACAGAATGGCCGCGAGCCTGCCCTGCTTAAAGTATTTCCCCAGGTTCTGCTTCCTCATCTGCAGCCTTACGTAATCAAGGGCTCAGAGGGAACTATGAAGGCAGCAGATCAAATAAGAGAGTGAATTTCATGTTGTGCTCCTGTGTCTCCAGGTACACAACCCGTCCTGGATGCACCATCAGTCGTACCTCATGCAGCCAGCTGTGAGTACTGCCTTCCTCTCTGATACTTAATTTCTTAATCGACTTGCATAGCGCCCTCCTTCTCCACCTGTGAGTGATAGATATCGCTCACAGTGTTTGGCAGGTCTTGGCCTGTTCTTTTGAGTTTTATGTGAAGTCTTTTTTTCCTGTTTTTGTGTCCACAGGGCACTGTCCTGACTCCAACAATGGATCACGCCATGTCCATCCAGCCCACGTCTATGATGGGACCTCTCACCCAGCAACTCAGCCACCTGTCCCTGGGCAGTACAGGCACAGTCAGTACCAAACACACTCACACAAAGGCTGTCGCTGGCTGTCCTGTCAAGATAGAAATCTGTCCCTAAGTTAATGTCCATTATATTCTCAAGATCAGTATCCATGTCAAGCATAATGCCATTTTTTTCCTACAGTATATGCCTGCCAACACGACTATGCAGGGGACCTACATCCCCCAGTACACCCCAGTGCCTCCCTCCAGCGTCCCAGTAGAGGTATGAAGCTGTCTGCAGCCACACATTCCTCACTCTCTTTATCTTTTACTTTTTCTTTTTCTTCTTTTTCTTTATCCTTTGCATAATACTTTTTTTTCTTTTTTTTTTCAGGAGAATGGAGGTCAACAGCAACAGGTTGCCATGGAGACTCCCGCAGAACACACAAACTACTCATACCAACACACCAAGTGAAGCTAAGGTACGACAGTGAAAGTTTGTCCTGCATATATATTACATATATTTTCTTAATTTTTTAATACACTATGATTAGTGCTTTATTGTAGCACACGGTGCATATCACTGGTTTTACATAACCCTCAGCTGCACCAGTTTGCAAGAGCAAGGATGAGTCTGAATGAATGTTTGGCAAAGATTATGCTGCAGGCTTAAGTCATGCTTCTTATGCTTTGTAATTTAACTGCAGGCGTAGTAGTGCTCCCTGAAAAAATGTTGTCATGTGATGAAATTGGGTGGACTTTGACATAACTCGGGTCACTGGTGCATCTTGGGCCTGTGCTCTAGTGTTAATTGGCGTAATGGGTGCACTGTGATTACAGGTCAAAATTTCTAACTTTGACTCCTATACACTGGAAGTCCAACTGACATGAGACTTGCTGCACAAATGCAGCTGTACTTAGAAATGACCTCAAAATTGCACTCAAATTTTATTCACACTCTTATTTAAATTTGCAGAGTGATGGCTATGGTCAAAAGACGGCACTGATGTAGTTTACTATTAGATTAGCATTGTTTCTTCCTCAGTCCACAGTGTGCCAATACTTGAGGTGTGTGTTTTGCAGCTCCCAGCAGGGCGGGGCTGACAACACGTGATGAATTGAACCAAACAGGGTTCTGCTGGAAGATAACTGTGCTCTACAACGTCACCAAGCACCAGAACTTGAACATGGATGACAAAAGGAACATGTGCTTTGGAGGAAAAAAAAAAAGGACAACACTTTACTTCATCAGACTTTTCTGCTCTCTTCTTCAAGAGTTGATCAACCAAAGGTGGGAACCTTCTTCAGAGAAGCTTTGATCTATTTTGATAACTGAAAAAGGAAATAACTAGAAAAAAAAGAGAAAAAAATTAAGAAAGGAGGAAAAGACACAGAGCATTATTTTTGTGCACGTAATATAACAAAATCTTATTTTTAAAAAGCATTCTGGAAGTTTCAGAGTGATTCAAGGAAGAGTTATAACACAATGTGTCTTTTATTTTTTTGTAAAATATGCAAACTTTTATTTTTATTTCCTGATGTCTGTTTTTTGACATTCTATTTGCAGCAGTAGGATAACAATTTGTACAGACTTAAAAGCTCAACACACTTTTGTTGGTCTCATGTTTGGCGTCATTTCACCCATGAGAGACAAACCGTTTAAAGCTACTTCTGACTCTGCCTGCTGCAGATGTTTCTATTCACGCACAGATCATAACACTCACTGTTCATCGTTTTGTCGAAATCAATTCACTTTTGGAACTTTCAAGCACTCTTTCCTAAGTGCGCGGAATTTATGAACAAAAGACAATCATAATTATTGCTATTTATATTTTCATCATAGTTTTTTTTTTTTTTTTTAGATTTTTGAGGTCATGAAACATATGATTTATAGTAAAATGCTACTTAGTGCTGTAGTCTACATAGTTTAAAAAAAAAAAAATTGGGAAATGGACCTTTAAATCCTCGAGACCCACACATTAATGAGCTCTTATATTCAGGAGCCATAAACTAATTATTAAAGGCTCATAAAATCACCAGTATTTCCTTTGAAGATCATGATCTTATGCCATCGTGGATGGTCAGATCGTTTTTGCAGTGTCCTGCGTTCAGGTTAAATCCTAGTACAAACCATGCAAAAAGCTCAATGACACTGACAATGAAAACAAGCATGGCCACTGTAATAATTCACCTGTTTTGTTGCTAGGGAACAATTTTCCATGTCACATCAGTGTCCATGAGAAGTGGTTTTAAGCGGTTTAGTTGTGGTAGATCTTCAGGTATAAAAATATTCATCTTTTGTACTAAGGATGAAGCGATAAGTGAACATGCTTTAGATTGGAGCAGTTAGAGTACTAAAAAAAAAAAAAAAAAAAGATGTGTACAAAAGAACAATACAGTTATGAAGAGATAGCCTTGCAAAGGAATGAGGGAAATCAAATGGAGGACTAAGAAAGTCCCTGAGAAGAATTTGTTTTGGCGGAAAGGGAGCTGTAAGTCTTTTTTTCAATGCTGCTGTTGTCGCCTGAGTTTGACTGTCTGACTGTCTTTGAATTTTTTTATTTTTATTGGTTTTTTTTGTGTAGAAAATAAATTGTGTTCTGTTTTTTGTTTTTTTTTTTTGTCTTTCACTTGAAAACCTTTGAGCTGTTTTACCTTATTTTTTGATGAATTTATTTTTTAAGTAGAATAGATTTTAGCTGTAGGAAGATAGTTTTCCTAGAGTAGATGTTAGCTTTTCTCTGTTTAGGGATTTATGGGATTTAAAAAAAAATTAGGCTATGCTGTTTTCCTGTGCGTTTGCACGTGGTCCATAAAGATGACTCTTTTTTTTGTTTGTTTGTTTTTGTTTTTGTTCTGTCCTCACATTAATTTCCGTTCCAGAACATTGTGTCGTCTGTCCTGATGCTGTGTCAGGGCCTGTATGTAGAAAGCCTCATAATGTAGAGAGCTGGACTAAGAGCAGTGACCTGGGTTTATTCAAAATATTTGTTATTCCTGATCTGAAAGCATCATGCTGGCTGTGTGTCAGCATCGTTGCTCCAGGAGGCTTTATACGTACAAGCCCTGCTTTGTCTCCAAGTCTTTCGATCAGCATATTCAGTGGAAGTCATGCCACCGCATACGTCCAGAAATGTTGATCCTTAATCAATACAGACATCAAAACTGTAGATATGTAGATAATAAAAACATAATGGTTTTACAAAGGACTGCTCACTAGACCATGGAAGTGCCATTAATGATGATTCTTATAGCCTTTGGTGAGACAGCTAGTCTGAATGAATTTGTTAATAATCCAAAATTCTGCAAAAACTATTTTTTAGCTAAGCCTTAACATTTTTCTCCGGATGAACTGCCTGACATCTCGTAGGTTTGACACCGAGTTGTGTGTATGGGAATAGCAACAGGCTTGCTTGAACGCCATCAAGCGGTCATCATGTCAGTCAAATTAGCCATAAGATTATGAGAAAGCTTTTCTTCCCACTCTCGAGTTTTAATGCAGTGAGAACACGGTTTGCTGTTTTATTTAGTCTGTCTGATGACTCTATTTCTTCCTCTGTTCTGTCCTCACATCTCGCTCTAGCCCTGTTTCTGTTCATCTGTGCCACCAAAGACGATGTAGCCACCCGTCTGTTAGCCAAGCTGTCTGACAAAGATAAATATTACTCACATCCGCACGCACGCATTGATTGTGTGTAATTGGATAAAATGCCTCTTTTAGTTTCTGAACGATACAGAATGTGTCAGTAAATGTGTTTACATGCACGTAGTATTCCACATTATGAATAATGTTAAAATCTGTGAGGCCCAATTTGGGATAATCTGTTAAATTGCATCCTTTTGCTCGAGTTGAATAATGAATCTAATGAATATTCCTGTGTAGAAAAATAAACAAAATATTCAGATCATTGCAATGGCTTCAGCAAACCCTGAATGCCGATAATACACAGATATAGACCACAGTAGATATCCCAGATAATTTTCCTTTTGCAGAACTGACTGTGCTGGGATGCTCTGTTTATGTCTGTCAACTCAAGAGGAAAATCCTTTCCTCTCATGCATAATAATGGAATATGGGAGCACATGTAAAGACATTTACTGAATGAACTTTACCTTTCAAAAACACCCAACATGGTTGTATATCTGTAAATTTATGTTAGCATTAGGAAGTGTGTAGAGGATTGTGCTTGGTTTCTATGATGGTGTCAAACATGACAGTTTTCAAACACAAGAACCATTTTGTAAATACATTCTTTTTTTCTTCCCTGTCACTTGCTCCTTTTACCATTTTGTTTGTTTCCACTCATGTGTTTTGTAGATATTTCATGATTAATAATCTGTCCAGATTACACAACAGCTAGCAACTTTTCAGATCCAGCGCACCAACGTCATGAAGGAAAATGTCATGGATATTGTTTATTTGTTCAGAAAAAATAATATTCCATGTATTAGCCATCACTTTTAATACAAAAAAGGATTTTGGAACTATGAAATGACCACTTGTTACACTGCAGTGTTTATTTATTTTAGTTTTAAAACTTGTCAGTAGAAATAATGATATATTCCAGGAAATCATGATGTTTTAAACTCAATTTGCATCATGAAAACTATTAAAGATAAATAAATAAATAAATTAGGTCATCGTAATACTATGATCCATGGTGTGTACTATATATACAATATTTGATAGAGGAAATGTCCTTGCACTTATTTTTTAGTCCACACCAATTTTAAAAAAAAAAAAATGCTCTTGTCCATCTTGGTGACCAGCTCATGTAGATTCGATAGCTTATTTCATAGCTTCAAAATGTTTTGCTGCTAAAATAGGATTTCCAAACAGTTTGTTAGATGCCGGCCCATCCGAATCTTCAAAATGCCTCCTTTTAATTTGGTTGATACAGAGCATCCCTGACCCCTCATGTGTTTCACTCTCAACATAAACTTAGAGACACTGATAGAAATAGCTGACTATGTGCTGAAAGGGCAGATTAAACTGTTATTTAATTCATTACTAAAGATTGAAAATGCATAAAAGAAGCGTTTTTGAACAGGGATCATTAAAACAATTTCATGTGGGCTGCTCCAGAGGAAGCTTTGTATCGACCAAGAGTGTGTGAATCATTGGACATTTTGAATATACGACGGGGCTCATCTCACTCCCTGCTTGTAAACAGTTTTCTTATTTATACAAGAACTCATTTTGTACAGTTTTGTTAGAGGAAAGAGGTTTTGATATTTGGTTTTTTTTGCAGAGCCACTTGGCTACTTATGTCTTCCTGTGCCAGAGTTGCTAAATTGTCTGTAACTTGTGTTTTTTTATTGATTGAGATAAGATTTTTTTTTCCTTCTTTCTTGGTTTTCTCTTTGAATTTGAATATGTCAGTTTTCTTTTTTTTAATAAAAGCCTTGTTTTAATTTTGGGGTGAATTGTGTTTTACTTATCACACTGAAAGTGGCTGAGTGGGATGTGGCTGCTCTAGGGGCTCAAGTGCCTCCCCTAGTGGTAAGACATGATTTAACTGCATGACTGCATGATTTAACAGTCTGCTGCTCAGTGCATTTCTGTGTTTACTTGAATTCACGGTAAAGGTGTTAAAGGGATGGCAGAGTTTCACTGTAATTCTTGTTGTTCAGTAAGTGCTGTAGACAGGCAGTCCTTATAATAACTTCAGCAGGTAGAAGTGCTTGAAACTTGAATCTTCACTGCAATGCGTATTGGACCTTAACCGTATTCCACGGGCTGCTACACAGTTAAGATATTTGCTCAAAAATGTTAATCATTAAGAAAATTATATGACACATCCCACTGGTGTCGCCATGACTTTGTTCTTAAAAGCTGGCCATCAAAACGTGTGCTTGAAGAAATATAACCTGGGATTCTTCACCTTGGAAATGCTGTTTTTTAATGTTGTTGTCTGAAATAATCTGTACAGCTGATTCCACCATCAAAAAACAAGACACATTAATATTCATGAGTCGAGTTTATTTTCATTTTAATATCGTCAAGTTGACACATTGTCACATTGTCTTTTCAAAACCAATTTGTATCAATTCAATGCTTCATCCAAGCTTTTTACATATATGTGTGTGTGTGTGTGTGTTTGTGTGTGTGTGTCTGCCTTTTCTAATGCTCATTTTCTGAACATCTACATTTCAAAATGATAGAATTTCATTGTAATTATGACACCGTGATGAGGTCACATCCCAAAGGCCACATTAAAGTCACAATAGAACTTGCAACTGATTTCTAAATCAAAAATATGCTACCATGCAAACAGCCTCCCTCGATGTATGAGCTGGTGTTTCTTGAAGTTTCAAAGGATCTGAGACAAATGGAACAAACCGATTCAAGATACACGCACATTTTCCAACACAACATCCACACATGCTCAGTGTGAAAATGTCCTACACACATAAAACATTAAAACCGGTATATTATTTAACCTTTTTTGTCAGTGATAATGATATGCATACAAACAAATACAAAATATGAATATATACACTATCTAACAAACAGCTTTGTCAGCTAGTTGGCTATTACAACAAACTCAACCCTGCTGAGCTTGAAAGCAGATTTCCTGAATCCACATCGTGGAAAATTTCTTGGTGAAACTGTGGAGTCACTTTGGGATAATCTCATTGACAGTGATGGGGTCACACAGATTTTGGCTGTTCAGTTTGGTCCAACTATGACGCTAATTGCTAATTAAATGCATACCATTGGCTGGGGCCACACAACAATGCAACACCAGATGAACAGGAGGAACAATACAGTCTACTACTGGAGTGAGGCAACAGCAAGGTAAAGGCTATTTTAGGACATAGCCTGTAAAACAGTTTGAAACAAAGCACAAAAAGACTGCTTTCACTTCACATGCCCAGAGATGCCCAAACCACTTGAGGCCTCATTTGTAAAAGGTTTCTTGTGCCCACATTTGCACTTCAAACTACAAGGAACAAGTCAAAACTGTGATTTATAAACAAAATCTGTGTTTACCAAATGTGCACTTTATAGTTCTACCTTTGCTGCAATATATCCATGATGCAAATTTATTTCAGATGCCATTTACGTATTCGTAGTATTCTTTGAAGTGTTACAAGGTCATAAATGAGACCTGTAGTGTAATACTGAATCCTGACCTGTGCTGGGATACAAACTGGAGCAATAGGATCATTCATGAAAGTCATGAATCCAAACGTTTTGACCTTGACGATTTTGTAGAGTTGACGCTACCAAACAGTTAAACTGGAAGACAGACATGGATGAAAGGAGTTAATGATAGAGACGTCACTCGCGGCCACCTCCCATGATCTGTAGCAGGAAGCTGAACAGGTAGACGATGTCCAGGTAGATGTTGAGGGTGGCAAAAATATATTCCTCTGGACTCATGGTGTAGCGCTTGTTCCCTATCAGCAACTGAGTGTCAAATGCAAGGAACTGCGGCAGAAAGAGAGAGAAGGAAGGTCAATGATGTGATATTTGAGGTTTTGATTAGGGCTGGGTACTGGCAAAGACCTCACAATA
The DNA here is from genome assembly GCF_902150065.1 of Myripristis murdjan. Classification (NCBI taxonomy): domain Eukaryota; kingdom Metazoa; phylum Chordata; class Actinopteri; order Holocentriformes; family Holocentridae; genus Myripristis; species Myripristis murdjan. Next base: position 20,878,517 of record NC_043984.1, read on the forward strand.
CAATATGTACAAACAGAAAACACAACCAACTGCATAACACCTGGGTAAACTAATAAAACATATTCCATATTATATGAAAAACTGGGTGACAAACTGACTCAAAACTACTAAATTCAAAAATCCCTTTCCAATTTATTAGCCTGCAACAGAATCAGCACTACTTACTTAACATGATGCTCTAAAATATAGATGTCATAATATTACGTGGCAATGTATAATTGATATGTATTGATACAGCACTGTGGAAAAATATTTTCACGGTACTCAGCTGTATCGTATGTATATTTTTCATTTGGTTCTCACCAGAGTGAAAAGGATGGCTCCCATCACGGCGTAGATGGCGTGTAACCAGGGAACCTGCAGTGCAAGGTAAAAGCATTACCAAACAGAAAGGATTGGATACTAATTTAGGAAAGACAGTGGCTTTGCTAGATTATCTCCAGTGTGGTGAAGACATCAGTGAGGGCTAATCCCTTCTGCTTCACACACAGCCTAATATGGCAAGCCAGCCCCACTATTTTTACACCCACCACTATTTTTGAGTTTCTGCTAGAAAGATGCATACTTTGATGACGTCACACCAAAAACAGGTGGATGAAGTGAACTTACATATCCGAAGGGGACGACAATGGAGAGGGTGATGGCACACAGGAGCATGACCACACACAAAACAAACAGGACGCCCTGACAGGATGTGAAGTCAATCTGTAACAGCGGAGACACACAGAGAGAGAAAGATTAATCAGACGGTGGATTAATTTCCTCTTAAAAACAAAAAAAGAGGCCGTCTACTGTGTTGCAAGACGTCTGGCAGTGAGATTTACTTTGAAATGACAGATCAGCATTGAAAACAGTTTCTCTCACCTTGGTCTGGAAGCTGAAGATGGTGACAGACAGACACACCAGAGCTGTGATTCCCAGGCACAGCAGCACTGACTTGGTGTTGTAAAAGCTGGCAGAGGATGAAGCAAATACTGTGATGAACACATGCCATCTATCTATCTATCTATCTATCTATCTATCTTTTTACCTTTGTATTGTATTGTATTTCCAGTCACATACACACATACACACACATTCATATTCACACACACAGAGCACAACATGCATTTACCTTGACACAAAACCCATCATGCAGGCCATGCTCAAAGTCTGAGAGAGAGAGGAGAAAACACCACATGTAGGCCATGTGAATAAATAATAAAGAAGCTGCACTATGAAAAAAAAAAAAAAAAAACTAGTTATTGTATTTGATTGTAACACAATACGTTGTTTGTGTTGAATGATACTTACAAAGAGAACTAACAGAATGAGGTTCCAGGGAAACTGTCGTCTGTTTAATGGGTTTAAAAAAAAAACAAACAGTTAAAACCTGAACATTGTAATTTGTCTTAGCAATATCTTTCTGTGCATTTATCAGTAAAGTTGTTAATTGCTGTCTATATGTTGCAAGGGGACATTACCTCAGATCTCCACAGCAGGACAGTGCAATATAGGTGGCAAAGAACGTCATACTGTCAGAAAGGGGAAAATAAAGACATTATGCCCTTAAACTGTGACATGAACATGAACGGAAAGAGCATCACTGAGGAAAATGGATGGCATAATTTAGCTTCATGAGGTGTTTTCACTTACTAAGACAACATGTACAAGCCAGGATGAGTCTGTATGAAAAACCTCACAGGAGCGCTGGAGAGACAATTGATAAATGTTAGTTTCATAGAATAAAAATTCACATACTAATTCAAGTTTTACAAGGACATTTTAGTAATATGTATGAACTTAATGTATTATTTATTTCTACTTGTTTTTACAACAGTACATCATTTTGCTCACTGAAGATTTACTCATAAGCAGTGGTATAATTAAAAAGGTAATTTGTAAAAACTGAATTAGCACCAGTAGGCCATTAGAATAAGCATCAGTAGGATAACAGTTACCAAAACGTGAAGAGAGCAACAATTCCCACAGTCACGAACAGCTGAGTCATGAGGATGGCATAGACCTGGAATGGGACACACAGCACAGCCTGATTTTAAAATATCTGCCATGTTTAAGACTGCTCTGATATTTCTTTGTTTCTCCTGGTGGCATCACTTGTTTCAGTGAATTTGTTTACATCAGCATCATGTTCATTACCTTCCTGATGAAGATCTGCCTGACAGCCTTGTCATCCCAGTAGAACTGGGCCTGCATCTCCTCGTAGCCTGGAGAGAGGGGCAGGCACGAGATGTATGAGGCTTCATCTTTATCTCATCATCGTTTCTGCATCATTACCACTCAGACATATGTAAGTCACCAAGACCACATGTTTGAAATGTGCTGCTCCATAAACCCTTAGCACTTTCTTCAGCACTTTGAATTTAACACTTTATTTAACCATGATTTAACTGGAAGAGCCTCACTGAGATACAGAACAATGTTTCTTCTAGTCACAAGTTATTGATCCGGTGCCTTATGTGCAAATGTAATTGTGTCCTCTACATAAAGACTAGGTGCCTCACAAACTGCATGTTTTTATTTGTTAATGACCTGTAGTTTTAGCATCAAAATGTGTGTATGTATCACACTCTCAACACATCAATGCTTTATGTTTTTCTGTGCAAGGTAAGCAGTCAGCTAACCATCATGGCAGATCTGGGGAGAGCTGAATCGAGGGCTACTGGACTCTCTTATGAGAATCCTCTTCAGGATGAGAAGTGAAACATCTTCAAGAATCTACAGGCAAGTCCAGTTGCCCTCAATTCAGCTCTCCATGGATAACCAAGTGCTGGATCACTGAGAACCTTCACAAACATCATGTCAGATCTAATTTTAGCAGGGAGCAAAGGTGGCAGAAGCAAATGCAGTAACACATTTACACTGCAACACACCAACATAAAAGCTATGGAGAAGATTACACACAAATCCTTTGACCAGAAGCTCAAATCAAGAAACCTATGAGGGGATGTACTAGTCCTTGATCCTGTGGGATGACAGGAGAGCCGGTGCTGCCCACAGTTTGAATCACCACTCAGTTACATGTTGGTTGTCCTTTTTAAGATGAGGTGAAACATATCATGTTTACATAATGGAGTTAGAGAAATAAATTTGTGCAAAGCAACTTTTTGATGTTAGTGATTAGCTCACTGAATCCTAGATTTTTTTTATTTGCTGAATAGAGATTACCCTACTTCACACAAAACTTTAAAACATAATGTATGTGAAAGTACGGAGAAAAATATATAAATATACTTAAAAAATATATATAATTAATATTTGCTTAATGTTGGTGGTTGTTTGCCTCACGTTAATCAGTGACTGGAGGTTATAGCTTCCACGCCATTTTATTTACCACTACAACACTCTCAAAGTAAATCACAAAGTGGAAAACATCATAAACAAACTCAGTTTTTTGATTTCAAACAAAATGAGCTCAAAATGTAATGACATCAAGATGTTTCACTAAAATGATCTTACAAGACTAAATAAGCAAATAAAAATCTGGTAACATCACATTTTAAAAAAATGCACTGAACATCACAATGCACCGATTACCCACAAAAATATAAATTTCAGTTTACTCTGTAGTTATGCCTTTATTGCTTATTTCTAATCTGCCTTTATTCATTCCTGAGTTTTGAGTTAAGTTTTATTTATTTATTGAGTTTCTGCTGATACATAGACTGATATAAGGTTATAACTGAGAGTGTAACAAAGCTAAAACAGGCATTATAACTAATACTGGTGTATCTATATATGTTTTTATTTAATATAATTTTATTTTTACCTGCAGTTGCCTCCTGGTAGCTGGGTGGGCACTCACTGTCAGTCTTGCTTGAAGCGTTCACCTGATGGCATGATGTTATGACCATTTTAATCAGCTGTAGAAGCAAGGTGGCTTCTCTGCCACTATACTACGTAACAATAATATTCTGATCACTGTCATAGATAGATACCACAACTATGTCAACTTTCCCTTCAGCTATTATTTGGCTGTTCAGCAACAGAAAATATATCCAGTCTTAATGGTACATCAGACTGGTACATCTGGTTCTTCTGTTTCTAGAGACATTTTTTTCCAGAACATCACAGGTTGCATAACAAACAACAGCCTCTGTGTTTCATCAGTTCAAAAGATTAGGACGCCTTTGATGGTTTGTGCAGCCGGTGCAGATAAAGACTGTGGCTGATGTGCAGAACAGAGCGGCAAGCATTAAATAGCCTCTTCCACAAATATCCGCCAACATAAAACTGTTTCTTTATGACATTCTTTTTGTTGATGAAATTTAATTTTGAGTCGACTGTAGGCCTACCGAGAGCCATTAAATGAAACAGCTGGAGTTACCACAAACTTAAATAGCAGCCATGTTGTTAGCTCCACAATCCTATTTCACTGCGTGACCCAGTATTTTGTGCCTCTGTGCTGGCTTATTGTCAGAACACAGGTCCTATAGTCATATCAGAGGGCATAATTACATATTTACAGGCAACACTTAATAGTTTCAGAGAATAGACATCACCATAGTGCATAAAACACAATCTGACCAAACTCTGTCACTGGCTGATTCTACCATATAACATGTAATAAATAATAAATTCCACAAAAGTAGAAACCAATCATTGTTTAATTCAAAATACAGCTGTAATGACATCCTCAGGTAGTAAAGTTAAACTCATACCTTTCCCTTTGCCATTTTTGGGCCTCAGTGTTCCTTTGTGCGGCTGCTGATGATTGAGTTATGTTTATTCTGAGGTCACTGGTGAGATGTTTTTCTAGCTGAGTGTCAGGTAGATGTCATAAATGCAAAATTAGAAAATTCTCGGCTCCTCTCTGATGGGTTTTGTGTCGTCCGCAGCACTGTTAGTTACAGAGTGAAGTGTTGTTTACAGTGGTTGTTCTGAATTTGTCTCCACTGTGCGGATTACCCTAAAGCTTTATAGGGCTTCATGTGGTTAATCTCTCTCTAACCCTGATCCCGCCACACCCCTATCCTGGGCCTAATCAGGTCATTCTAGTGTCGTCCAGGTAGGCCCTAGCACTGAGATGAGGCGGGACTGTACCACCGCGGCCACCAAACAGGGGTGCCGGTTTTGTCCCAGGAGAGATTCAGGACAGTTAATCATCCTAGTGCTCACCCACTACATCTAGAAGACTTACATATCTGAATTACATATGCATTACATAATGATTTGGACTCACTTTATGGGAAAGAAAAAAAAAACGACAGGGTGTGGGAAAGAAGATACACATATCTTTAATAATCACACACTTTCTGATACAGTTGCATGGAAACATAATAAAACCCACAAGTGCATGTCTTTATATGTGAATTTTATAATTATTATATTGTTTTTGTCAGTAAAAAATAACATTGTCACTGACAACAAGAATATTTTTCCTTTTTCAAGATTGTTCATAGCTCATGACAAAACTGCTTACTTCTTGGTTTTGTTTGTGCTCATATTTATGCTTAATTATCATGGATTGTGTTAAGAAAGGATTAGTCCCTTTCATAACAACCACATGTATGTCATGTATGTAACAGTATGTAATGAATGAAAACAAGACAGCTATTTGGATAGTGGACAATAGATAGATTTACTTTATTGATCCCAAACTGGGAAATTATTAAATTCATAACTCTTGTTTCGGTGACATTTTTGCAATACAGTTAAGTAGCATATCTGAAAAAATAATGACATCATGTTTTTGTGTAAGACTGGTTTAGTAACAGACACACTACGCTAATGAGATGGAGGTTAAGAACATTATGGGACAGACATGACCTTTACAGAGTCATAATGAGATTTACCACCAAGAGCCCACCTGGGATCTACCTTGCTGATTTTCTTTTTAATGTTACATACTCTGTTTTAGTGCACAGGTAGAAACCCCTGCAACATGTGAAATAAGTAAATGTGACTTCTTTTTTTTTTTTTTTTTTAATATTTGACAATTATTTGCCATGACAATTTGTCCCCTTCACCTTTCACTCCTGTATATTTCCCGAAAATATAGTCCAAAAAGGAAAGACAACACAAAAGAAAACCATTGAACTTGTTTCAAACTTCTCCCATGGTCAGAAATAGATGCTGGTTTTCCCCTCCCTTAATCCATGACGTCATCGAGTCTGTTACGGTACACGGGATGATTTCCCAGAGGTCAGCTTACATCCTCTAGCGCCAGTATGGTAGCATCATCTTACTCTGAAGCTGACTAACCTATAAAATCTGTATCCTTGCAAACATTGTGTGCATCCACAACTCTGTTCATCATTGATTTGTTCATTGACTGATCAAAAGATTCATTCATTTATTGAAAATGGAGCAAACTGAGACTGAAACTTAAACTGAAACTGAAATAACTGAGAAGAGAATCTGAATAGATGTTTGGAGTGGAACAAATGGATTTGTCCCTGTAACTCATACTGTATGACATTTAAAAGCCACTGGAACCCTAATTAAAACTGTTTTTCTCCACTGAGAAGAGAAACCTCAGTAAACACATCTCATAGCTTTAAAAGGTCTTTCTTCCATACTCTGTCCATGTGAAATGTCCACATAGCTTTTGTGGAAAAATAAGTTTCTCTTCTTTCTTGTGACCACTAGATGGCACCAAGCTACAGGAAAAGGTTGATACTGACTACTGACTACTGCCAGACTACTGGTCCAAGGGAATTTGGCATTTTTGACAGTGATGTTGTAATTCAAATAATTTAGAGTGCTTCTTCACCCAGGAGAGAAGCAGTCATGGAGACAAAGATAAATACCTTGCATTCTGGACAAAATGCAAATCTGTGGTATGCACTTCTTTCCTCCATGATTTAGGTGACACTTTTTTGGACTGCTGCAGTCCCAAGATATCCCTCTGATTTAAGAGGTGGATTTACAAATTGTTCAAAGAAATTCTTTTGTTGTCGGTCCATGGTATTTGACCGCAGTGTTTACAAAGTGCGGCGAGCCATACCGAAACTTGATATTGTTCTTTTTTTTAGTGATTTTAAAGTATTATCTGACATTATTAAGTTACAGACTAATAACACAACTAAACAACAATCCCCTCTCTTTAATATTAATACCTCATAAAATATTCACTAGTCTGGAAAAATAGTTATTTTTAGAACTACTCTTCAAAAATTAATATTATGATGATAATACTATCATGAGTGTTTTGATACTGGGATATGAATAAGAAATGATATGGCCCTGTGCTAGAAAAATAAATTAGGCTTCATCATTAATCAGTTTTTTGACTCAAACACTGACATGACAGTCAGACTGTTCAAATTTCGGGACAGGAATATTTTGAAAGGCAAAATGATCAAAGTGTCTCAGTCCCTTCATTTCTTAAACAATAGCCACAGCCCTATCTATTTCATGATTTACATTAATCTAACTCTATACATAGACCTCTGATCCCTGTGTCTAATCATGCTCAGTAGCTCCTCCCCTGTCTGCTGTTATGCTCCTGTCCAGTAGGTGGCATGTGGTCTGTATATCCAAGGCAGTAATTCACTCCTCATAATGTCCATGGGAACAGACTATTAGACTGGACTTGTGTTATCAGTGTTTTCTTTCTGAATTGGTCTTAATAATACATTTTGAGTCAGTCCAAACAAATGAAGGGCAAAGGGCTGCTTTATCATAATGCTGACATGCTGCACCATCCAAGCTGCTGTACAGCTGGTGCGCAAGAGAAAAATTTGGACTTGTCTCTCCTTTCTTGGTGCCCCCATCAAGGGCATTGTATGGCAGTGCTATTGCCAGAGATAACAACCTGATGTCGAGGCAATTTATTGCTTCTTCCAGCTCCTGAATTAAAACAGTATCTGAGTCAATATCAATATAGGGTACCATTTGGTGTCCCGGGCAGAAATCACTCACTTTTCATGAAAAATTTGCAAAATAACAAAACTCTGAGGGTTTATTATAAATGGCCAAACATTTAAACACACATTGGTACAGAGATACATCTTTAAAATGGTGTTTTTCATATTTAAAAAAAATGTTCTATGATTAGATGCATGTGATTTTGCCATGTCCCAAACTCCTCTCTACTAACTTCACTGAGTGAAATAAGTAGATAAATGATATACAATGTACAAACCTTTTACATGCTCTTGTTGCTCTCATCAAGTACTTGAATAAAATGAGTCAATTGGATCATTTATGATCTAATTTAATAATAATAATAAACGTTTTGCATGTGTCCCTAGATTTGCTGTCCACCCCGTCATTAGGTGGTTACTGCCACTATAAGAAACCACCTGCTGTAATCAGTGACATCACTACCACTGCTTTGTCTTTTACAAATGGAGTGAAGAATAGCTCCTGCAGAGAGAGTACATATAAACATTTATATTTTGACATTTTCATCATTTTATGATTGAACTTGAATGTGTTCAATCTTAATGTGTCCACCCTGTCATTGCAAAAAATGAATCTATATAAATGCTTTTCAGAAATTCAAAATATGTTTGTTAAAGTATACACAGTCATCTTCCTAACTGATACATGTTGCTCGCTAATGGCCCACCATGTGCTCATTAAATGCAAACTTCAGCCAGAAACGTCCACCCTGTCATTGTCCACCCCGTCATCAGGTCTAGTTTTATAACAGTTTTATAAGTTTTTCAGTGTTTTTTTGTGGTAGGCCTACATTTAGGGACCAACATGTTTTTGTTTTGTTTATATTAATCTTGTTTTTTTCGTCTAGTTGAAGGTTTTATTTATTTATTTTTGCTGTTGTTGAGTGTCATTTCCAAATGTAGCCTACCTGTGCACAATTCAAAATACAGTAGGTGAAAAAAGTCATGTTTTGACAAAAAACATTTGTTGACAAAACCGTAACATTGTTTCCTTTAAATATATATGAGGCACTTCACTATTGTCCACCCTGTCATGCCAAGGTCCACCCCGTCATGTCATTGTCCACCCCGTCGTGTTCATGTTTTAAGTGAATAAATTATTATTTTCACAAGTTATCAAAACCTTTTGTGTGATTTTGCTCTGAAGAGATTAGGGCCAAACAGTATTATTTCAAAGTTTGACCAGATACCTTTATTTATAGAATTTATTCAGAAAGAAAGTACAACTTTCACAGATTTTACATATACAAACATATTTTTCCATAATTTCTGTATTTTTGAGAGATGTTTTCCAGAAACTAAAATATATTCCTGAACGAGGGACCAAATACCTTTCTGAAAATGTACATTTTGTAATCAATATATGATTAGAACATATTTACTCTATTTAGAAATTGTCCCATGACAGGGTGGACACATTTTGCAATTCCCTTGTACTTTCTATGCTTGCAGTCAATTTATAAAAGGTGCAGGAGCTTGACCAACATGCATTTCTAACAGCTTGAGGTCTACTTTATACAATGGATATGGAGTTCAGTGGAAAATCTCATCTTTTTTTGTCTGACTTTGGGAAGTCTCAATGGCACTCTATGCTGATATTGACTCATCTGAGATCGGAGGAAGTGGTTCCTGAGATTATGAGTCCTCCAGAATGTTTTTTTTTTTTTTTTTTTTTTTTTTTTTTTTATTAAAAGCTATGAGAGATAGAGAGAACAGTGACTCATAATTACCTCTAGGAGAATATAAAAATATAGCTGGAGTCTAGGTTTAATTTTAAGATGGAGGGGAAATTATTTCCGTGCCAGTTACTCTGCTCTACATTGAAATAGTTCATTTCATATTGTTGGTAATTCTAATCATAATTGTTAAATTACATAAATTATCTACACATGAATCACTGATATGTGTGGATGACCATTAAGCGTGACCAGTATTTACAGGATGCATCCTTCCGCATCAGTCAAAACAGAACAGGTTGAATGCGAGGCTTGTTAAACAGAAGTCTGAAGGCCACTGTCTCTGTTTATATTTAATGTTCCCAAACATTTTCTCAAACCTGTCTTTCCCAAGCCTTCGGGTGACTTCTGTCTGGGTGATGAGATGAGGAGCAAAGTAAGATACAGATCCCAAACATGTAAACATATTCTAGAGCTGACTTTAGACCAATATAAACATCACAAATATATCATCCCTTCACGAGTCACCTTATCTCTCAACATGTTCTATAATGTAACTGGGCTCGTTCTGATGCTGTTTTGTGTGCTAACTATCTATCACCACATCCTTTGCATATCCAGCTCCCCACTTCGCCTGCAGTACAATTATCTTGTCAGAGTTGTATTTGCATATGTCTCCAAACAGAATCTGTCTGTTAGAGTCTCTCTGTGGCTCCTTGTTGTCTCTGCCCTGCATTAAGTCACTGTAGATTAGCGGTGATGAGCTTCACTTGGTATTTCCTGAAGTGCTGTATCTTTAAAATTACATTTACTTGTTACTATGCACTCAAAAATCAAGCCATGTTTCTTATTAGTAATCATGTCCCTAATGGCTCTCAAGACCTGGAGCATGATTGGCTGATTGCTTCTGTTGCTAGGCTACGGCTCCATGTTATGCCTGGGCAATGCTGAAAGTAGGATCACTTTTAGCAAGGAAATGAAACAAGATGAACACAAATAATCGCTATATAATGTTGTTTAATAATGATACTCTACGGTATACCATAAAACATTTACAAAATATTCACAAGGTGATGCAATCATATGACAATACATTTATCTCAATTATATAGTCTCAAATAAAAAGTTTATACTTGGAGCAGTGGTTCAAATGCTGCTTTCTTTTTGCAGTCAGCAGAGCATTCTACTATGTGTCGTCAATGATGTTGACTTCATACAGTAATCCAATGCTAACTTCATTTATATGTCCAAGAATCTGCAAACTAACAGAGTAAGAACCAAGCATAAAGCTTATGTACAAAATTTACAATACCTTAATACATAACCCATCAAACATGGTCTAAAATGACCAATAATTTCTCCCTGATAACTGCATACAAATACAATGCACCTTACTCTCGGTTCTTAAAAATGTTATACATAACCTCAGTAATCCCAAATGGGTGATTTTCATAAACATCTCCAACACAATGACATGGTTTGAAAATAGCTTAGATCATTTCAACAGTGCATACACAAACTGTCCCCTTAGACATTTCTATTGCTATATTATATATTGATTTCAGAGGTTCTTTGATGAATGGAAAGTGCTTTTCAGTTTTCTAGCATGAATGTATAGTAAGATATCATTGTTGGTGGATGAATGAATACATATTCCCTTTTTTCTGGGGAAGAGAATGTGGTTTCTTCTTGTTAGTTGTGTGTGACTGCGCGTGCTGGGATAGGAGAACAAAGTGAGGAATCAGAGAGGAGCACGAGGCGCTCTCTCCTTTTTGGTCTTCGTAACAGTCACGGTGGCTGACGATCACTGGGAGGGAGAGGTGATGACTTAGTAGTGAAAGTGGTTTGATGGAACAGTTTAACAGTTTTCAGCAGTCCTGGAAGCAATTGGAGGGAACTGTTCACAAGTTCCAGCTAGTTCAGGAGCCTCTACCCCCGTGCTGTACCGATACCCTCCACTGATATTTTTCTCAGTCCACTCAACTAGGGCATCAGACTTCATACAGCTGCCACAACAGCTGTCCATCATGCAGAGGCCAGTGACTGTCGCAGGCTGGGATTGTGTGGTGTGAGGAGCAGGGAGGTTCCTCATGAAGATGCCTCAGTACGTTTTGGCTCTTCAGCTTGGCTCTTGGAGCTCAAGGATCAATGCGGAATGCCAACAGTTTATCTGAATGTTGGTTGTTCAGGGTGCGCAGGTCGGGCAGACGCAGGAGCAACTTGGGGAAGAGGGCGCTGTCATCAGGACGACGCCGCGTGATAAGGGAGCGCAAAGCTTTTATCAGATTCTCCTGCAACTGCTCCACTGCTCCCACTTCCACTATTCCAGAGCGGTCTGAGAAAGAGAGAGGGAGGAGAGTCAGGGGTGAGACATGAGGAAGAAAGTGCATGGTGTGCATGTGTGCGCAGCGGGTGTTTGCATTTCTTACCAGCAGACACCAGCACAACAGCCATGAAAAGGGCCATCTCATCTGGCTCCAGACCCAATGACCCTAGCTTCTCGCTGAAGTCAAACATGGCGTCCAGTAAGGAGCCCATGCCAAGAGCCCTCAGGGACGCCAGCGAGTATGTTTGCCCGTTGAGGAAGGTCACGGTCCTCTCTTTGGGGTCAAACAGTGAGCAGAACCTCACCATCAAAACCTACAGACAGAATCAGACTAGGTGAGTCCAAAGGAAAGGATGGACAGAAGAAGCATAGAAGCATCTCACACAGCCCCACATTCCTAGTTAGACCCCCAAATTCAACTTGTCATTGGATGTACCTGGAAAGTGCCAGATTTGAGCAGCATGACCTGGTCATGCTGGCTGAGACTCTGGAACCCTGGGATGCTCTTGGCAAACTCCACCACCTCTTTGACAGCAGGCGTGAAGCACTGGGAGAAAGACTCCCACACTTCCTGACTGGAGCGGCTGGCTGGGGCCACAGGACAGGCGTTCAATGGACAAGCCTGGGAATGAAGAGAAGAGAAGGGAGAGGGAAGGAGGATTTAGGCAGGTCTTATTTTGAAATCACTGCTGTTCATGAGCCTGAACCCCCTGGTATGAACCTTACATCATTCTAAGGCCCCGAGCACAGCAGCATCTTGGCGCTAAACAACAAAAGTTAACTTAAGGTGCTCAGGCTCTGTGTCTGTCCAATAGAAGATTTACAAGATTGGATATTTTATAGGTTTGAGACCTTTTACGTGTGTGAATGAGTAACATCACTTGCTCCTAAATCTTCAGCACTGACTTGAAGTTTCACAGTTATATCTCTACACATCAGCTACTGTTATTAAGTTTCATTCCCATCCATACACACAAAGCCGGGCTCATTTGGAGTCAAATTAGACTGTTGCTCCTTGTTCCAAGTAGGACTCAGTCCTACTAACTGTCACTCTCATTTATAATCATACTAAGTGTGAACTTCATCAAATTTATCTCTAAAATGAGAGGCAACAGCTGTATTTATCGCTTATATAAACAAATGCCTAAGTTGAAGAACAAGGATATTTCAGTTTTTACCACCAAGATCATGAGTATTCAGCATATACCTGAACATGCATTAACAACTGAAAATGTAGACACCTTCACATACCCAAAAATAGACTCACCAGCACTTTGGCTCCTCCATTCAGCTTCCAAGGACAGGCATTTTGGTTCTGGGAGTCACAGGCTGGGAAACTGTTCTGATTGGTTGGGTAGGACTGAGATGATGGGCTTCCATTCATGGGGCATTGACTTGACTGACTAGAGGAGTAGGTGTACTTGGCATTGTCAGTGCTTGAGGGGATGTTGTTGTTGTTGTTGTTGGAGCCAACAGGGCAGTGGGTGGCGACATGGTAGCTGGATGTCAGATTTGACTGACCCCCATGAGGGGGACTACAATGGGGCTGGTGCTGGGCCTGCTGCTGGGATGTCGAGTGTGAGAGGGCAGGTTCCTGTCCTACACTGTTTTGGAAAGAGGAAGGAGCAAGGTTGTTGTTGCTGGCAGCCATCTTAAGGGGTTTCTGTTCATCATTCACAAAGTTGTTGCGGTAGGACTGTGATATCGAGCCCGCTCCTTCATTTGGCTGGTTCTCTGGGCTGCAGGGGGCCTCAGGAGGAGGTGAAGCCTCAATTTCCATGGAAGCTGATTCATTGAGACTGTTCATGTAGCTCTGCATCTCGTCCAGTAGTCTCTGCTTCTCTCGTTTGGGAATACGCCCAAAACGCACAGCTGGGGAGAAAACCAACCAAGAAAGAATAGGCAATCATTGACATGAAACATAAGTATGATTACCAGTTCCTTACTGGCAACACTTTAATTAACGCATCAATTGGTAGGAACACTAAGGCACTAGACATGATTTGCACATTCAAAAGCTGCAGATGGACAGCAGAGGAAGAGAGCGATTTGCCAGGGCTTGGTATAATACGACCTCTACATCTGACACTCTGTGACTGCCCATATAATCGCTATGTGGATTACTAATCCAAAGAGCTCTCAACTCTCTGACTACTCTGTCTCCGTTGCAGTGGAATTACCACAATGTGGACACTAAAGCCTTCTCCTCAGCTGACTCCTTCATCCTCCTCTACATCTCTAAAATCCTCCCTTCCCCCTTTCACCACTGCACCTCCTCTGACAACCCTATTTATAGCACCCTGCCACTGTATGCTGCACCACCTCCCCCAACCTCTTTCCCTTTCGCTCTCCTGTCTTTTGGTTGAGCTCTCACTCTCTCTTCTCTGTGGAAGTAGGTCACTGGGTCAGGAACATTGAACATGATGTCATCAGTAGAGTGACAGAGTAGAGAGACAAGTGGGAGAGGTAAAGAGGTGAATAGACGCAAGGCTAAGTAACGGGAATGTTAAGACCTAAATTCGTGAACAGTTATATCAATTAACTGACAAAAGGAAAATAAAAGGATGAAAAATGTCTGGGGCTATTTTTATTTGATTTCATGTGTGAACATATTGATAAAAATCAAAACTTGTCAAATATAAAAATATATATATATATATATTTCAAATCACGAGAATAAGTTTGCATATTGTGATGTGATGAATTTGCATGTGATTTTTCACTGCCGCATTTTGCCTTTTTTGGGTCATCTAAAAATGTTTGCTCCAGAAAATCACATGATTTATTATCACCCAGTTTAGTCAGGTCCCAAGAGATAAGAGTCCTGCAGGGAAACAATGCAGTGGAGCAGATGAACGCCATCGATTTTTTCCTCTAATTTCATTGTCAGCGAGGTTCCTATGATTAACAGGACTGACTTAAATTATAGAGCAAATGACTGATTGTAAATGTCAGTGTTGAAAAAAATTGTAGGTGTTAAAGCACTACAAGTTGAACACATGGGATAATCAACGGCTTCATGCCCCAGTTTCCGAAAATAAACTATATTTGTCATAGTTTCTCCATGACTGATGACTACTGGGACTCCCGAGCTCCTATTGCCATAAATCAGATACCAGGACAAGGAGGGAGCAAGACAAAGAGGAACAACAGACAAAGGAGGTGGTATAAGGAAAGTATGGAGACAGGAACATGAAAAGGGTAATGGATTATTTGTGATAGGCAGTACTGGCCCTGGCAAAGCTAGCTCGACGTTTCTTGGTTTGGAAGAATTATGACCATGAAATCGTCCTTTGTTCAAAAGCTACGGCAGGAGCTGAGAAACCTCTGTCACAAATCCAGCTTGTATCTTGGATAGGACAATCTGTGATGAAATTGATGTTATTTAATCCTGAACTTCAGATTCTTTATAAGGATAACCCTGTGTTTGCATTGTGCAACATCATCCTCTCCTCCAAACTGAAAATAAATCATAAATTAATTTAATTTCTACACCAAATGTTGTGACAAAGACACTGTCTCTCACCATCTCTGGACATGCCCACGGAGAGACACTTCTTAAAGCGGCAGTGCTGGCAGCGGTTTCGGTTCATGCGCATGATGAGACAGTTTTCATTCTTTACACACATCTTGTAGTGGATATTCTGCTGGATGCTGCGTCTGAAGAAACCCTGGGGAACAAAACAGAAGAAATACTTTGAAGTTTGAGAGTATGCGTGTGTGTGTGTGTGTGTGTGTGTGTGTGTGTGTGTGTGCACGTGTCTGTGTGCATGTATGACATGATATAATACGGTCTTAGGTAGGTCTCACCTTACAGCCCTCACAGGCGTGTACACCGTAATGGAACCCAGATGCGATGTCACCACACACCTTACACAGAAGCACCATCCCTCCCGTCTCTATACAAGAGGCAAGCATTCATTGTCAGAAAGAGATGTACAAAAATGACGTACAGGCAAGTAAATAGATGGAAGTAAGAAACTGTGAATACTGTACTTACTGGTGAATGTGCCGGTAAAACCACAAGGTCTTTTGGCCACGATGGGATGGTTGTAGGTGGCAGGTGACACTGTTGTCATTTGGGAAACTGGTGCACTGTTCACCTCAGGAAACTGGAAGACCATTTTGGGTGATGGGGGAGTTCCTCCTCTTTGCTCCCCCCTGTTTTTGAGGGCCCCAATCTCCTGAAAGGAGACACCCTCAGGTGATGAGGGCTGAGAGTGGGAGGAAGGTGACTGGGTCTGGTATCCACTTGAAGGACTGCCAGGACTCGGACTGGCACTGCCAGATGAGCCAGCGTACAAGATAACACCACCTGGAATAACAGAGAGGGGCGAATATTCAGTTCAGTGATCTGTATCTTGGGCTGTTGAAATTCGCATGCAGAATGTAGGTCAGAGCAAGAGCAGTGCTCTACTTTGATTCAGAGTTTACTTGGCTGACTTTCCTAATTTACTTTTTTCTCTAACATGCACACACATGCACATGTGCACACACACACACACAAGCACACACCTAGCCGCACAAAACTCCTATTATATTACAACCAACGACTAGAGGTCTTTGAGTATTCAGCTGATCGGATGTATTGTTTGTAACAAAATAATTAAATAAATAAACATGCACAAACGGACAAAGAGAGAGAAAAAAAACAGAGCCAGACAGACCCATGAGGAATCACAAACATTCAGACTAGACAAAAACAGAATCACAGCTAACTGGACAGAGTCTTTCTGGTTCTAATTTGTTTGGCATTCATGTCAAAAATCTCTCTGGTATGCAATGTCTTTGAACACAACCTGCCAATATGTGGCATTTGCCAGTTTGAGCTGCTGGAGAATTTGCCAGAAACAGTGGCTAAATATATACCTGAGCTGAAAAAGAGAGACTGCTGGTCCATTTAGCAGCACTATAAGTAAAAGTGGCAGGTACTATAAAGAAGATAAGATTTTACTGCTACCAAATTTAGGTTAATGTGGCAGGTAACTGTCTTGTCTTCAGCCTGAGCCTCTGCTTTAAATATCCTGTATTCTATCTTGACAGAGAAAAAAAATCAAATCCCACTAAAAACAACAATATCCTATCATCTAACAGCAAAGTGTCCCTATAGGAATATTATGGCAATACGAGATACCACAGGAGACAAAAATATCACGAGGTAAAATAAGGTCAGTGTTCATTCACACTAAGTACCACAGACAGGTCATAAATTCCCAAAGGGGTATTACAGGAATATTATGATTCTTTTTTTTTTTTTTTTTTTTTTGGTGGGATAGAAACACACAGCCTTTTTGGTTGGGGAAAAAAAGGGAAAAAAGGAAAAAGGAAAAGACAGGCCCACTTTTACCACGCCCATTGTACACAATGTTCTGGAGCGTTCAAGTTTAGGATGTCAAGGAGGAAATGTCCCATTACCCCTCCACACACACACACACTCACACACCCGTCCAATCCGGTTGTTTTGCAGATTCTGCTCTCTCCCTACTAGCAGAGAGAGTGAGTGAGAGAGAGAGAGAGAGAGAGAGAGAGAGAGAGAGAGAGAGAGAGAGAGAGAGAGAGAGAGAGACTGCCCCTCACGTGTCGGCTGAGCCAGCCAGCTGCCTGCTCGCTTTCAGCACTAAGAGTCCTGCACCCCCCCTCCCTCTCCTGTCTTGGCTCCGGGCCCGCAGACCCATCTATCCGCCAGCCACCTGACCGGGAGCTCACATGGACTCTTGACACAGTTCCCGCCCGGCTCACAAGGCTCTTTGCGCAGTCCCGTGTAGACAACAGCAGCAGTACAATAACAAGCGCTAGGGGAGATCACGTTTGGAAAAGAGAGGGCTTTAAAGCTGTAAGTAAAGAGGCAGAGCTGGCGAGCCGGGCGCAGCTACCGTCAGTAGACAGATGCATTAACAGTGAATCACCGGAAACCCGCGGATGGGGCTGTGTAACGTGAACGGTCACGTTGTTGCTGACCATGTTTTTGACACATTAACGTTATTTGCTTAAGCTCCTCCGTGTGCATTCATGAGGTATAGGAATTTGATGGAGGGACGACCCACTGATTCTCAATCTCCCCGCTTTTCAAGGCTAACATAATTCTTCACCATATAAATAGACCTATAATATAAGTAGGCTACTATCACATGGCGGAATATGAGGTTCGATATTTAAAAGGCACCATAAAATTCATGCTTTTTCGCTATTTTTATTTATGCATCGTCACAGTTTGCCCACCTTTGTGTTCACTAGCCTTATCATGAATTTCTTTCAAGGAAAAAGTCTCGTGTGCGAAATGCATGCTTCGAGCTACTAAGACTGTGTCATCAAGATTTTTGAATAATGATTTCGCTTTGCAGGTCTCCATTTACCTTAAACAAATACCTGGCTTTCTGCACTGTGCGATCTGTAAAATCACCTTAGCATTAGACTTGACATCACAATGTGGTCAGATGTTTGACGCAGGCTTGCCCTACAGCCCCTGCACACAGGATAAGAGATGGTTATTCTAGCTTTAGTGTCAATATTATCTGAAATAATTAAAATATCCTTGAA
This sequence comes from Myripristis murdjan, assembly GCF_902150065.1. Classification (NCBI taxonomy): domain Eukaryota; kingdom Metazoa; phylum Chordata; class Actinopteri; order Holocentriformes; family Holocentridae; genus Myripristis; species Myripristis murdjan. The sequence continues at coordinate 20,896,906 of NC_043984.1, forward strand.
TTTGTCTGCAAAAGTTATTCTGTGCTCTTTTTCTCTCTCTCAAGGACCTTGAATCATCTGTGAGAAAGCCTCCCTCTGTTCTGATGCTTCCTCTCCTTGAGAAAACACGTGCTGTATTTCTGTTTAGCTTTAAGTGCCTCCTTAATTCTACAGCTTACACGTGTCAACACTGACTGCAAGTTACCCTGGGCTTTATGGCCTGTGTGTGATGGCAGTTCCGGTTTCTGACAGGTAGGCTGTGACTTTAATCGTGTGTGCAAACACTCATACATATGTGCGCATACAGGTTCAGGACACTTCATTTCACTGTCCCACGTGGGGAATGCAATGTGTGTATCTGAGAATGCATGTGTTAGGGTCGATGGGCGTGTGCCTATGCCTAAAGAGGACACGGTCACACCCTCCTGTCAAACTCCACACCCACCCTGCTTGTTTATCATTCCATTACCGCGCCCCTGACGTAAAGCTTCCATATTCTCTCTTTGTCTGCATAATCATTTCCTGGAATGCCAGTTGACTGGGCACCAGGCCAGACTCTAGGAAAAGCTCATCCCTGCTGCACTCAGGCACAGGTTACAACATGTGACCTGTGGAGACACATAGGCCCATGAGAACTAGAGAATAAACAAAACACTCTGTGGCTCCTCCTTATCCTCTCCTCCCTGCTCATGTGTCCCACCCTTGAGGCTTGCATGGCAGAAAGTGATGTCTGTACGCCATGCCCATATCTCGCCTGTGGGGAGACGCCCCTGCTTAACTTCACCTAGTCTTTCTGCTGTCATGTGAGCATTTACAACTGTGCATGGGCAGGGGCCTTGCTCCACGTGAAACAGTTGGCCCCATGTCATGAGGCAGTTTGTGAAGCACTTTAAAGGAAGGATGACTCTTCAGAGGTTCTCTCTGGTCAACTGGGCCACATTTTGCTTTATATCCCGTGAACCCTCAAATCGTCTCTCATTCCTGATTGAACAACCATTTAGGACTTCATTTAAGGAGTCCTGTTGTTAAAACTACTTCTAAATAGAACCAAATGATAGTACAGCTACATTACTGTTTTGTATTGATTCAATATATATCTGCTATAATTCTCCAGTAGAGATCTTGGTCCAATTCTAAACTCATATGACCAATGTAATACAAGTGGTATTGAATGATAGCCTATCAATTGGCCCCTACATGTAAACTGAGCACTCTCAGACCAGATTAAAATCCTTTTTTGTAGTCAAAATAGTGGTAAGATGAATTTTGGCATGTTGAAAGAAATAAGCACTTCCCTCTACAGTTTTGTCCTGTAATAGGGTTTCATACTGGGAAAAAAAAAAAAAAAAACATTGAAAGGGTTTGGATCAACACCATGTGTAATAATTTAGGAGACGTTTGTTGTACTCGTTCCACAGAATAGAAATACTATCCCTCATCCTAATCCAGCAAGGCTTTTAATTTGACGCAGTTGGTCTTGTGGCTATCTATCATGTTGGCAAGTGCAAAGAATCAGGTTTCGAGACTGGGATCAGTGCTCACCATGACATGAAGCTGTAGCTCTTGCCTGCATAAATGACACCTGTAATACGTTCAGGTAATCTAATGTAAGTGTATTCATTGATTCAAGTCTATAAGAGTACTATCCTTCCAGTTCTGACATCCCAATATCAATTATCACTCAGGAACCTCAGAAAGATTTTTTCTAGCATCATTTAAGACCAAGAGAGCCAGATCCTACTCATCCATTAAGTCAAAACACCACAGATTACATTAGGTTGGTTAGCCCTCTCTGTCAGACACTGTATTGTACTTATTATTCAGTTCTTCAGAGTGTCCACGCTCTTCTCAGCAGTTCTACAGCTCAATCTGTATGGAGAGCTTGAACTAGATCAAGCTAGCCAGTTACTTCTGGCCCTGATGAGGGGCCAAACACAGTTGCAATGTGATCAGTGCACTAAATATTGTATTTTGATAGAGTAAATTATTCATTTATTAGTTTTTATTAATGGATTTTACTCTTGACTGCTATAAGAAGTTAAGCAATAAAATACCCAAAAGATTCTGTGGATTAAAAAGACATGAATCGTCTACCTAAAGAATAATTTTCAGACTTTTAAGCACTCATTAAATGTTTTTTTTTTTTTTTTCATTTTAATGACCATCGTTATGTGGTCTTGCATAAAGCCTTGAATTTCCCCTCACCTTTAGAAAGTGTATGCATATATTCATAATAGCATTCATCAGGCTAGCATTCAGATTGAGACCAGCCATAGAGAATGGCCTGCACACTTCAAGTGTATATTTCCTCAAGCACTTAATTGGGCACCTTGAATTTTGCAACCGCTGCAGGATAAGAAGCTCAGCTGTCTCAAACCTTAAGTGTGGGAGCTCAGAAGGTGGCATCATAGACTTATTCAGGCTCTGTGAAGACACCGAACATGCCTAAAAGCATGCACTTGCATATGGTTACCACAGCCCTGTGCTTGCAATGGAAGAGTCCATCAGTGTGCAGACCATTTTAACACTTGTATCCAATAAGTCCTCATTCCTCTAGTTACATTAGACGCCTGTCCTGTCTGTATGTGCATTTGCCTTCATTTGGCTGTGCTTGGAGTTACAGCTTAGAGAAAGTAGTAATAAAAATTTCAATACCGCATGCAAATCATGGTATCCTTATTATTAAATATAAATAAAAGGTTGAAAGGGTAAAGCATGAACCTGGAGTGTTCATACTGAAGTTTGATTTTAAGAGCTCTTGAAACAAAGGCTAATAGTGTGTCAAATCTTTTACATTACAATGTCCTGTGAAGAAGTAAGAAGGATGCTAAGACGTTCTTGGGTCATAGTTAATTCATACCCACGTCTGATGTGTGCCGCCAAAACAAATAGATGAACCAAGGTTGTAACTTTGAGTACACATTGTATCAGCTCAAGCTCAGTCATCTTCCACACATCTGAGCCACCAAATGATACTCATAAACTCAAAAGATACTTGCCAGTGGTGGTCAACCGGCTAGTCAGCATGAAAGTTTGACTACTGGCATAGGCACAAAATGCAGAATTATTTGATCACATCCATCCAAGGCTTCATGATACTTAATTTACTGGAAGCAGGGGTATACAAATAAAATCATGTCATTGCAACTGATGACAAATATATATGATGTGTGGTAGCACCTTGCAAGATGCATGTACATTAATGAGTTCATATCTTATGTAGTATTGAATAATTTAGTCTCCTAACTCTCATACTGCCAAAATGTTGTGGTTGCACAAGAGCAGGTTGAAGTTATCATTGGAGCTGCAATAATTACAACCAAAATATTAAAGCTACATGACCCAATGACCAAGCTAACACTGATGCACAGTAGGAATGGCAGCCCACACTGAGTCAAATTTAGACAAATTAAATTTGTCATTGAAACTTGCAGCCTGATATCACACTTCACTTGTTAGATGGTTCACTGTAGTCACTGATCAACATTTAAAACCTGTTAATACTAAACCAGGCGAGGAAACAGTCAGTTAATCCCCTCTGACCCACTGACCAGGCTGTATCTGTCAGAGAATAAACAGGAATCCCCGTGCGGGCCTCGCCTGAGAGCGAGCAGAGAGCGCGCGATGGATCTGAACAACCGAGAGGGCGGGGTGCTCGGGAATCACGCGCGGCACGTGGATGCTGAGGCATATCCACGTGCTGTGAGCCCGAGGCGGGGTAGGTGCATATTAGAAACTGGGAGCATGATGCCCCACATTATCACGACTGTTGCTGCCCAGGCTTCATGATGTGCACAGCTGATGATGCTCATGGAAAGGCATTATGATATTAAGATATTATGATATTCATGTCATCTCTAATCCGCTCTGCTGGGAGGCTCCGTGCACAGAAAGCCCTCTCTGCTGTGGCGTTACTGTGGCCAAATATTGAAGGAATCTCTACTGTGTGTGTAGGTTTATACTGACGTCATCGCACTTAATGGTATATTCATTACTACATCTATTCTATTTCCTATTGGCTTGCTGTCATATTTGAAAGTAAAAAATATTATAGGCTTACTAGTTCATGTTCGTGTTTCGGGTTTGCTGTGATCTGGCATTCTATCACTAATCATAAGAATATAAATAGCCTAGGCTATCTATCTATCTATCTATCTATCTATCATGTCTCTCTCTTTGTTTATTTATTCGTGTATTTATTGCAGCATTTATAACACCATTTTACACTATTATCACTGGCTCATCAGTAGGCTACAGCAAGCAATAAAGCAGTTATTGTACATCCGGTGCCACTGTGAATGATATGAGAAAAGTAATAAATATGCATCGAGATTCAAAGCTGGAGAAGTGATCATAAAAAAAAATCATAAAACTTAAGTCATTCATTTACTTTCTCTACTACATTTAGGGTGTGAGTCGCGTTCTGGCTCGGCTCGATGTTTACTCCAAAGATTGGCCTTGAAGTCATGTCCAGCACATTGAAAAATTGGCACGGTTCACTTGTTTTGGCTCACATATTGTCAGTGGGCGTGATAGCTCCTCGACATACCCACTAGCCTACACACGTGTATGTGGGGGAAAGAGATGTTCAGCCAAAGATGGGAGTCACTTACAGTAGAGCGTGACCTTTGTAAATGAATCACACAATGTAACACAGTAACCGATTGAGGCACTTGGTACAACAAGCAGGGCTGTGTGCGCGTACTGATCGATCCGATTGGAGCGCACATGGGATAGAGCACCGCGGGCGCCCATGCACATCTGACCAAAAAGCGCACTGCAGGACTGAGGGATTCTCCTTCAGCGACCGATACCGTGACATGAAAATGAATAAATGCCCAAATGAATATTAAAGACAAGGTGATTTCCACCGTATGGAGCAGAAAAGCAGGCACGCTTATAGGGCATTTTAGGTCGTGCCTCACGTGAGTTTGTTTACATGCACACAATCGGAAGTCCGCCGCAAAGATCGTAGAGAGGACTTCCCTATTTCGATGCTCAGCTCACTTTCAAAAGCGTGTGCAGCCGACAAGTTGGACTACCGGCAATGTGTCAAACTCTAGACGGCTGCATCCCAAAAGTCAGGCGTAGGCTACATTGTTCACCCAAAACTAACTTTATGTATAGGTGACAGTCACATTGCCAGGCTGTATACACCGTGTTAAAAATGCAGCGCTCTGTATACTCTGGGCTGATCGGAGGATTGCAGCCAAGTATGGCACTGACACAGCTGAAATGTACAGTGTGCAAAGTGCAGTGTACATTAGACACAGCTTTTTGGTAACAATTAGATCGACACAGTTAAACCAGTGGCATGAAAAGGGGCAAGCAATGATGCTGGCATAGTTCTCTAATAAGCGTCTCTTTGTACATTTATTAATTGACGCAATAGTAGCCCACATCAAAAGACGATGCAAAAATATCAACCATTCATGAAGCACACAGAAAGCAGCATTCAATGAGGAAAGAAAACAACAAAAATGTGACATGTTTAAGTTCTTCCTATTATTACAGTTCCAAGCAAAAACAAGCAATGTTTAAATGCCACTGACATAATCAGAGATGACATATAAATGAGGACTTACCGGGGCTGTTCTCCATGTTTTATCAGTTGTTTGCTGCTGTTGTAATCGTTTGCTTGTTGTTATTTGGTGTTTTAATTCTGGCGTTGCTGCCTCTGCGTATCAATGAGGAGTTTCGTTGATATAGGTGAAAGAGTCATGAACTGCCAAGGCATAGAGAGTGTATCCCAAAGATCAGACCAGCAGGAGTGAGCACAGTGCATTGGGGGGTCCTATCAATCCGGAAAAAAAGCAAGAGAAATTAGAGCAAAACTAGTTGGATGAAACTGGTCCAATTCCTCTCCAAGGTGCGTGAATGCGGATAGGTTCAGGAGGGATGCGCAACTCTGCGTCTGTTCACCTTCTGGTGCCAGGCTACGGCAAGCTACCACTGGAGCACAAACAGGGCTTCTCTAAAATAAAAACGTCCCAAAGCGGTCAGCTGCGTGCCAGTGTAGTCACCCTGAAACCTACGCAAAGACTCAAGTGTGGAAATAGTTTCAACACTCCCCACCCATCAATAAGCAACACGCGTCCTACAGTAACCAGCACGTTTTCAGGTGTCTGAGAAATGTGACCTTTTTTTTTGTCCTCGTTTTTTTTGTGTGTCCCTTCAACCTCTCTTGTTTGTTTTTGTGTATGAGGGTGCTCTCTCTCTCTCTCTCTCTCTCTCTCTCTCTCTCTCTCTCTCTCCCTCGCGCTGTCACGCTCTGTTCTCTCAAAACATTTCATACACACCCCCCACCCCCCTCCCTCACCACCCCCACTCTTGACTCTTTCTCACGTTTTCATTGGCGGACAGCCCCGCGAGGAGACGGCACATTGGACTCGTTCGACATTGGAATGCTGCTAAAGCTCCGCTGCATGTGTGTGTGGCATGTGAGCTCGCGCTGTCCTACTGACACACATTTTATGCAAATTTCCTGCCTGGGCTCGGCGATAAGCACAGGGTGAGCTGGGAACAGAGCACCGCGGCGAGGCGAGAGGTGTCACTCCCGCCTCTTAAGGTCCGTCCTCGGTTATTTTAAAACACCGTGCGGGGCAGAGCAGTAATAAAATGGTGCGCCACAAATGGAAATCGACAAAAAGCTCTTCACCGGCGAGAAATGACATTTAAAAATGGCATCAAACGCCTGTAGATTAAGAGTGAAAGTGACACAAAGCTGAAGGTGCCCATGTTTAAGATGGTGATGGGAGACATACTGAATATTGACATTTTTTTTTTAACTAAAAAAAACAAAAACAAAAAAAACAAGTTGTAGTAGGCTAGTAGGTTTTTAATCTTAGCATTTAGTCATTCACTCTATGTCTTCTCATCCCCCCCAAATATTTGGGTATGAGAGCATGTGTCACATTTGGCTCAGGTTTTGTGATCGGATTGTTTAATTTGATGTAATAGTGTTGGTATCTCAGTGCACTGAGGTTCATACAAAAGTTTCAAGATGTGGCAGCCTCCAGCAGCAATCTACAGCAAAACCTCTAAGGCAGGTGATTTCAAACTTTTTCATGTTTTGCACCCCCATGCTGACTTTTGTTGAGCCTTAAACCTGCATTTGAAGTGATTTTGCCCTAGAACCCCTGATATGGAAAGCTACTTTGATATTTTTTAGTGTTACATTCATTAGATATCTTGAATTTTGACAAATTTGGACCACTATGAAAACAACTGATGAAAAGTTTATTTAGTTTATGATCTAAAGATTATTTAGTTTATTTGGTCCTATGTCGACAAAAATAACACCTATTGAATGTAATGAAAGAAAATAATACAGCATTGATTGATAGATAGATAGATAGATAGATAGATAGATAGATAGATAGATAGATAGATATTTACTGAAATATAAGCGGTGGATATGGGGGCGGGGTGCACATGCAGGTAGGTTAACGCCCACTTTCGCCGATCGGAAAGTGGAGCACTTTTTTCTTCTCGAGTGAATTGTCTTTCTGAAACACAGACGATCTTTGGGAGGAACAGCGGGCACATGCGGGAAGGGCGGGGCTCACCGTGACTCCCACGGCCCCCTCCCCTCTATCACGTTTCGTCTCTCGGTTTGAGATTGTGTGGGTTAAAAGCCCAAATATCGCCGGAAAGTGGCCGGGATCAAGTGAATGTAGGTCAGCAGTTACTTGCGCAAACAGGAGCATCGTTTAAAAAAAGCAGTAGTACCGGAATTTTGGGTGCCCTGGTAGAAGGCACCAGAAAGTCCTCACGTTGCTGGCGGACATAAAGGGAGTAGAATTTAGGTCACGCAGCTCAGCCCGGGGGGCGTTCATGTTTTTATTCAAGACCGTTTTCTTATCCTCGATACGTGAGCTGAATGAAACGCACCTTACGCACCTTCTCGCCGCAGCCTTCCACTCGCAGGGAACTGGGTTAGGGGGTCATGCTGCCCAAAAGACAAAGTGTCATTAAGCATCTCACCTACTACGTCGCGGATTTAATAGTAATATGTCGTTAAAATAGATTTCTACTGACAGTGCGATCGTGAAACAGACTGCAACTGATTAGTAATTAAACAGCGCCCCCCCGTGGTTCAAATGAGCTATTGCGGTGTTTAATACTCGTGGTGAGTAGATGGCTATCAAAGTAGTAAGCTACCAAAATGGTTTTTCAATTAAGAAAAATCAGATGGAAAGCAAATGATCAGGTCACCTGGACGTAGACAGATGGATGCAGTGAGGCTGCTGACCGCTGACCATGTCGGGCCACACGCTCACTGCTGTGACAGCCTCACAGGTTACAGTGGCTGCTAATTAAAATGTGTCAGCCAAAGCATGGCTGTCTGCGACGTTTAGGGGAAGTGTGTTCAGGGAATTTGCATATTTGGTATAACCGAAATGGATGAGCTGTGACAAGAGGGAAAAAAAAAACAAACAAACAAAAAAACGTAATATTGCATTTCCCATTTTTTCAGCCAAATGAAATGGCAGTTTGTGTGTGTGTGTGTGTGTGTGTGTGTGTGTGTGTGTGTGTGTGTGTGTGTGTGTGTGTGTGTGTGTGTGTGTGTGTGTGTGTGTGTGTGTGTGTTGGAGGGCGGGGAGTGAGAGTTATCTCCAGGAGTAGTGATTACATTCATAACTGAGTCGCTGTTCTATTTGCAGGCTACTTACTATTGTTGTTGTTGTTGTTATTATTATTATTGTTGCTGTTGTTGTTGCTGCTGTTGTTATTAACCCTATTATTGTCATTGTCATTATATTGATTATTTAACTATTATAGAACTATTACAACTAGTTTTAAAAGGCAGTCATGTCCTTTGGTAGAGTTTTGCCAAAGTATTTCACTGAGCTACATTTGATATCATTATTCATAATCCATTACAATGTACACATTCTACAGGCTCCCTGTAAATATCAGTAACTGGACCATCGTGAACTGAGGACCCTTTCATAGTGAACCATCAGCCAGCAGAAATGAGGTAGCCTCCCTTTACTCTGTAATGTCCAAATTTACAAGTAGAATAATTTTAGTTTTAACTTTGTACTTTGGTCTTCATTCTTTCATAATTGCATGGAAAAGATACTACTCCTGCTATACTATACTACTACACTAGTACTACTACTACTACTACTACTACTGCTAATAGTAATAATAATAAAGTTTATTTATAGCACAGTTACAAAGAGCTCTACAACAAACGTATAAAAACACAGCAATAAAATACACAGTAATTTGTAAAAAAAACAAAAAAAAAAAAAAAAAAACAGGCAGGCAGGCATAGAGAATAATAAAATGTAAACACAATTGATTAAAAACCATAAATAAAACAATAAAGATAAAGTGGGTGAATTAAAACCTAAGGTCACATGTTGTTTTATTATTTCTAAAAAGTCAACATTTACTCTGAGCACATTTTCAGTGAGATACTTTTTATTTTTACTGGGGTAGATCTAGGTCAAAACTTGAGCAGCAGTTTGCAGTACTCTGCACCCCCAGGACATTGGTAGTAAAACGTGGTCTACTTTTTTGCCACAAGGTGGCACTGTTGATACAGGTATGCATTTTATACATGCTGAGGTGATGAGATGTTCAGGTTTCCTTTTCTGCGCTCTGTTTTTTTTTGGGGGGGGGGAGGGGGGGGGGTATTTTCACAACATTTTGTATGGCTTGACACATTTTAAATTCAATAGTCTGATAAGCTGTTAAACATCTCTGCATAACTCTGTGTGTGTGTGTGTGTGCCGGGGAAGATGCAGGGCTCTATAAATTACTGGTGCTCTAATTGTCATTTTTCTTGATTGATTGTGAATTACTTAGATCTAGGTTGGCTCGTTCTCTCTAAAGTCCTCTTAGAAATGCTTATGATGAAAGGCTATGTAAATATGAATAAACTCGACTCAATTAGAGTTGCAGTGATGGCCATGAGACTTTGATCAACACAGTGCGTATATGCGTGCATGCGTGTGTGTGCGTGTTTGTGGGAGTGCATAACTATGTGTGTTTGTACTGAGGAGAGTGTGTCAGAACATGCTGTGACAAGGCACGCTCATACAGTAATTACAGACAGGGTGCACTACTACCAACACAGGCACCTGCAAAATACCCCAATCTGAAACTGTGAGGCTGTTTTCTCCACCTGGTACACACACACACACTCACATGCACACACACACACACACTACCTCCCTTCTATAACTGGGGTATTGTTACCATTAGTATACTGCACCTTTCTTAACATGGCAAAAAAGTGATTCGAAATGAAATGAATCAACCAAACACAAATTGTTCCAATAAATAGAAAGCTTGCACTAACCATTGAGGCTCATCACTCACTGGGGCCCCACTCAGGAACCACATTGGCCCCCTGACAAACACATAAACCACTTTAATAAAAAGATGGCAGTGATGAAGTTTGAATGATATATCTGCTTCTGTTTTCCTGCCAGAGGGCATTCACTTTTTCAGACAGGCAGACAGACAGACACGGCTGTGGGATGATCAGGATCTGTTGAGATCTGTTGACAGGAGCAGTCTTGTGAAAAGGTGCCAGATTATCCTGAGGGAACAGGACATTGGGCAACTCCATTCCTACTGCTGCCTAGTGGTTTAATTTATTCTCTTCTTTGTTTTTGCACAGGGAGAAAAATTTGAGAAAGAGGGAGGGAGAAAAAGTTCATTTTGGTTGGAGACAATATGTTGAAGATGACAGATTCAAAGCAAGGCGTCAAACATAATGTGAAATCCTTTGTCATAAAATAGGGACTGCTTCATTGTTTTTTGTTTTTTTTAAGTCATGCATTTTATTTTTGGTGACATATTCTGTGCGGTGATGAAAGCAGTTTGGTTATGCCCAGGGGTGGAAAGTAACTGAATACATTTACACGTACCTAAGGACAAGTTTGAGCCGCTGATGCTTTACTGGAGTATTTTGTGAGACTTTATTATTTTACTGCACTGCATTTCAGAGGGAAATATTGCACTTTTTACTGCATTGCATTCATCTGACGGTTGTGGCCAGTACTTTGCAGAATTAACTCTTATATGCTGATATAAGCTCATAAAATATGATGAATTGTCAGAGTTCAAAATACTTGCAGGTTAATGCATCAATAATTTTTCCACAATGACTACATACATTATGCAATTAATATGTACTGATATTACATTTTGAATGCAGAATCCTTCCATCATGGTGTTGGCACTTCTACCTAAGTACAGGATTTGGGTACTTTCCCACTGCTGGTTATATATCTTTGTCACAGGTAATCTGTGAATGCCTCTATTTTTTCATCGTATCTTTCGTGCAAAATGCTCATTGCTGTGGTGTTTTGCACTGCAGTTTCCAGAAATGACCTGTCAGTCCAACTGCCTTGCCAGCACTGTGACGTCTTTTTCCCTGGATTTTCACTTGATGAATCTTCAGTTTTTGTGGGTCTTTTGTGCAGCCACGGCGGCTATCACTGCTCACGCTCGCTACCCAGTTTGTCTTCTATTTATTCCAAACAAACCACTGTTGCTGCTGCTGGAAGCATGAAATGCCTCACTTCCTGTGTGGCAGAGAAATTTTTCCATGGAAGACCTATTTGACACAGCAAATACAACCTCATTCATGAACTTGGTATAGGCTGAATCACTATTATGCTAAACTAATAGATGGACTGATTGGCAAAATGGACATAGATTTATGTGGAAATGTCGACGATTATGACCATTCTCTTCTCTTACGGTGTCCTCTCCATCCGCCTGACATCCCCTGCCTCTCTCCCCTTTTCCAATCACTGCTGCTCTTTAATTCTGTCCCATCCAATCATCTGCTTGCCCCAGCACTGCTTCCTCCAATCATCAGCTGTCCTCCAGGCAGTAATACTTATACATATCTGCTGTAATTAGACAATCATTTCCACATGTGGATCAAACTCTCTTTCAACCACCCAACCCCTAACTCACCCTCCCATCCGCCCACTGTCTCCTTTTTCCTCCCTCTGTTTTTCTTATTTCCCTGTCTCACACTCCACTACCCTCCCTGTGCCCCCCTTTTTCCCTCTCTATCTGATTGAATTGCCATAAGTGCAGGTCTCGGCCAAAATATGCCAGCTTGTTCTGATTAAAACTGTCCTTGTTATACCGGAGACTTTCCAAATGGCCGCGAGGAGTATGTGTGTATGTGTATATGTGTGTGTGTGTGTGTGTGTGTGTCTCTGTCTTTGTGTGTGCAGAGAGGGGAGTGGGTAAACGGAGCGCTCTCGAAAAGTATAGCCAGACAATGCCGTATGGAGAGTGAAAAACAGTGAGTGGAAGCTCAAGAGCGAGAAGTTGGGGACAGAGTGGAGTGAGACAGAGGGGAGGTACGGTGAGGGAGGAGGGAGCGGTGGGGGAACCGAGTGGGAATAAGACAGTAATGGTAGTTGACAGAGGTGGGTTCACACCAGGTTCATGGTGACATAATGGTTGATTTTTGGGGAACATTTATATAGGAAAACTATTCACCTCTCATTGGATGCATGTGTAGTGGAATATCCCCCCACACCCTCTCCTTTCTTTTCCTTTTCTTTTTCTCTGTCTCTCTCTCCACTTGCACACAAACACTAATCTTTACAGCACATATGTCAGTTTGCTTTGAAACTTTAATATCCATTTGCACTTTAAGCGAATATCAGCTTGAGTGTATTTGCATTATGTGTATTAATATCATGCCATTTGCCTTTATTTGGACCAAAGTGCTCCATCTCTCAGAATGGGCGCTGAGTTAAACTTTGCATCCCAAAACTGACAACTGCTACCCGGCTCGTCACTCCTTCCCTCTCTGTCTCTTTTCTTCTCCCGTCCTCAATCCCTCTCCTCCTCCTCTCCCTCCCTTCTCTTTGCCTGCAAGTGTAGCCAACCTTCATCCACTAGTACAGTATGTTCTTTGTTTTGTAGGCATGTTTAGCTGTTTGAGAGAGAAAAGACATAAAGAAGCTGTGGGACTAGAAATGTGTTTACAGTGTATGTGTGGGTGTGATTATATTTGTGCTCGCTCTTTTTCTCGCTTGGAGAAAATTAACAGCGGGGAGCTGTGGTGTATTAAAGGTTCTTTTGTATCTCGCGCTGCTGTGTTTGTTGCGTGTGTGAGTTCGCTGCAGCAGTGCCAGTATTTATTAGTTTGTGGGCATTTACCAGACTTCATATGGGTGTTTGCGAATGTGCCTGTGCGCCTTGCTGCATGCTTGTGCATTGTGTGTGTGTGTGTGTGTGTGCGCGCGCGAGCTTGTCATGCATGCCTGTCATCCTCTGCATGCCTCTCTGTGCACCACAAAGCTTCACATGACATCAATCTGAGAGCACTGGGATAGTGATCTCATTACCAACAGCCTGTTGCTGATTAAAACCTGCCGTCTGCACCCTCCTCCTTCGCCCTTTTCTTTTCTTCTCTCCTCCTCCTCCTCCTCCTCCTTCTGTGTCCTCTCCTTCTTCTTCTCCCCCGCCTCCCGAACCCAAACCTCCTCCTCTCCTTAACTCCGGAGTCACACCACTCTGCGGTTTCTCCGCTGCTCGCTTCCAAAAAGGGCCCCATTTCAGACTCTCCAGAAAGTTACTCATGAGCTCCCCTCTTTTCTCCTCCTCATTTCCCCCCCTTCATTTCTTTGTTCTTTCTTCTTCACTGTTTGCTGTAGGCCATCTTTATCAGAGGCAGAATCCCTCACTCACCCCCCCGACTAACCTACCTGCAGGCCTAGTCTAATTCCACAGAGTTGGTAGGTACACATAGATTAAAAAAAAGGTGCTGGGATAGACGATGATTAGACTACACAATAATTTATTGGTCAGTTTTGTGTTTACTTTTGGCATAATGTGATATACTATTCTGCTTCTTACTGATTTTTTTTTTTTTTCTGCAGCTTTTTCTTGGTATGCAGTATGTTGTGTCTTTAAAAAGGATTTTGTGCTTGAGATTTTGGAGCCTTACCCAATCAGATTTGCGTTGGGTTTTGACTGATACGATCAACCACACCTGCTCAGGTAACCTCTAATTAGGTATATACAGGAGAATGAGAACATCGTGTACCATCTGACCTGATGAAGATCTGCACAGGATTGAAATGTTCTCTCTTTTTTTCCGCTTTAATAAAGGTTTAAACAGGGAGTTTGCAGTGCACAGGCTCCGTTTTGTTTTTACTAGTCCGCTCACCCTCCACGTCATTTGCTTTCTTTCCTTGATTTTTTGTCAAGCTGCTGCACTCTTGGACAGTTGATGAAGACGAGAGAGAGGGAGAGACAGAGAGAGAGAGAGACAGAGAGAGAGAGACAGCGGGGGAGTCTGTGTGTGCATGTGTAGGGAAGGTTGCCTATCACCACCCCTCAGAGCTCAGTGTCACAAATACACAAATGCTGCTTTCACACTCACCCACACACCCATAAATATACTCCTTCACACACATCTCTCACAGTGAAACACAAACAACACTAACCTTTCACCTCCCTCACTGACTGTGTTACTGGGGAGTGTGGCGGAAGCACAATATGAGCAGAATATGCAGATTTTGACAGTGGTTTAAGGCTGACATTAAATACTGTATTGTCTTTAGCAACACGCCCATGCAACTACACACCCAGCTTTTTTAGAGACTTTTGTAGACTCCATGCAACAGTACACAAGCCAGGCTCTGGCAATGCAAGTTAATTTATATGCAATAGAAAGTCTATCCTCAGGAACGGAGGCCTTTTGGAGCAGTGAAATGCTTGGATAGCCGAAATATATGGAAATACCAGGGCAGAGGTTGTTCAGAATATGAAATATTCATGCACACGTGTTCCAAAAGCCTCTGAGCACTGTAGCTTTTTGTTTAAGTCCTTCAAATTTTATTTAGCAACACAGAAATTCTAGATTCTCACATTCTTAGAAAAATATTTTCCCCGTCCCTCATAATTAGTCCGTAAAGCCCATTTTGCTATAATAAACATGACTTGACTTTTCCTATATTCGCAGTCTTAAATTTATTCAGCCATGCACATTTAAGTGAAATTATTCACATGGATTTTCGAATTAGAGTTTTACTTAAGCTTGTTCATTGTATCACAAAATATATGACTTTTTTTTACTGCAGTGTATACAAACAATGAAATTATACTTTTTCAAAACAGATGTAAAACTCAATTTACTTGTCAAAAAATGTCTTTTTTTGCATCAAAATGTTAGTCAATCAACTTGAGAATGAAAAAATAAGATATGAAGAGGCAGTTGAACCAGAAATGTGTTTAAAACAGTGAACCTCTAGGCCATTGGTGTCGAGGGTGACCCGGTTCTGACTGCTGCCATCGTGGATTGGACAGTAGTGGGTTGCCACTGTGGCTAGCGGGTCAGACAGAAGCAGACAGGTTTATCTCTGACATGTAGAGCCAGGTAGCTCGCAATCTTCAGGGGCTGAATGGCCAGGTTTGATCATACTACTGATTAAATGTATCTCCATTAAATGCTTCCTTACCAGAAAACCACTAAGCTGATTTGCTTAGGAAAATCCTGCAGGAGGAACAGAGTCTACTTAAACTGATTTAAAAGTACGGAAAGTGCCGGGAGAATGGCCCTTTGTGCTCCTCAGACCGGGCAAGCTGGAAAGTAGCTCGATGCACGTTTTCCTTTTGGAGATTTAATGAAGTCGTCTTAACATATACAGTACATCAGACTGTACGAGTGACATTGCTGCTCAGAGTGCACATATGCTGTATGTTTGCACTGTTCTAAATATATAATGTTCAGTGCAAGGAGATCTGGAGGTGATGGACACTGAAAAGGCTGAGGAGGTGAGAGAGTTTGAAAAGTCAAGGGATTAGGGGTTGCCAGGCGCTGAGACTCAACTTTCAGTGGCCAGACTGCTGCATCAGTTTCTCCCAGTTATGACTAACAGAGCCGCATTGCCAGGAACATGTGAAGTAAATCAGAATCTTTTGAGTAATTTATCCGGTTAAATGATGGTATTGTTGTTTGTGCTTCAAATGCAATGTGGTTTGGGCATAATTTTATATAAGTTTAATCCCTTGAAATTCAATTTCCCATCATTTAACCATCAAGTAGCTTCAAAGTTAGAAAACCTTTTTTTCCTCATATTAAACGACAGTTTCACTTACATTTTCTGTCAGCTAGTTAACAC